>NW_018736044.1:0-70428 GCF_002204515.2 Aedes aegypti
TAAATTCAAACACAGGATGTGATAATTGTTTAATATCCCTTTCCCCTTTCAATGGGGCCTACAAAGCCGTAGCGGTAAACGCGCAGCTATTCGAGCCAAAGGTTGAGGGTTCGAATCCAGTTGGCCGTTCGGGTTGGAAGTTTCCTCGAGTTCTCACGGCATAGAGTATCTTCGTACCTTGTCACACGATCAACTGATTCAAAAATGGTCGTTTCCCAATCAAGGCTCTCAGGTAATAACTTAAAAAGTGCTCATAAGAACACTTAGCTGACATGTAGACTCTATCCTAGTTGGAACGTACGCCACAAATAAAAAAAATGAAGAAGGAGAATGGGTACTGCATGGCTCTTTTCCATCGTTATCTCAAGTCATCTGATAGGGATACGATGCGGCTAAAGGTAAGCAAACCGTTCGTGTTTAAGTAAATTTGTTTTGGATTTTTTTTCCAAATAAGTGCAAAAAGATAACAGTGGTATTGTTGGAAACAAAATTTACAACTATTTGCCTCATAGACCACACAGAGAGACCAAACATATATCTTCCGCATATTTTGGAAATAATAATCTGATGGCTTCTCTGGATGATCTATGTCTTCGTCATTCGCAAGTGTTTTATTCACTATGAAGTATTCTACAGGGTGTACAATAAGTTCGAATACAACTTTTCATCGTTGTGGAGATGCGTACCATGTGCATTCTATGTATTGATATTGGTGTCAGCTTCAGCTTCGTATGTAGACCAATCCAATTGCCTGCGTAGTGGTGCAATGTGGACAAAATATTTCTTGTTTGCTGTGAGAAAGCAAACATAAATAGAATTGCTGACAAATATTCACTTCTTTGTTTGACTGACGTTGGCCAAAAGCTCTTATGATGTCAAACAAACATCGATACGTTTTCATTCTATGTAAATCGACCTATGTAAGATTAGTCGTGTGTTGGTATTCATGGCACTTTGCTTGGAGACCTGTATAGGCTAACCGACGTGCATGATGTCGACTTGCTGTTATTTGTTGTTTGTTTACCGTGCACGATAAAAGAGTACCGCGACGTCGTAGTGAAGTTGTTTGCGAGAGGTGAGCGACCCAGTGACATATTCTGGCGGTTGAAATCACTCGGGGTGAAGCGGAATTTCATTTATACCATTAGGTACCGGGAGACGGGATCGGACCGTGTAAGATCCGGGCGGCCGCATTCGGCGTGGACGCCAGCATTTAAGCCTCCCCCGCGTTTTTTCAGCGAGAGCGACGAAAAATCGCCGCGATTCCGTCTTTGTGTCGCTGTAAGCACTCTTATATGATACTATCTAGAGCAACGCGACAACGGTGGCTTTTCGCCGTAAAAGATTCGCCTTGCATTTGGGAATCTTTTAAGGAGGCGAGGGAGCGGATTCGCTCAAAAAATAATCGCTCGATTCCAGAAGACCCGCGCTGAATCTGGATGTGTCGATTGACATGGGATACAAGCCATATACGCAAGGTTCACGGAGTAACGCAGGCCACAACGGAAAAGAGGTTGGGACAGAGCCAAACTGATGCTCTCACGGCACGCAGATCAGGAGTTCGTGTTTTCTGATGAGTAACTCTTTGTTTGCAACAGTCGCTCAATGTCCAAAATGATCGTCTGTGGGCGCCGACGTTCGCCAACATCCCCAGTCCCTCATAAACATCCCGCGGTTCCAAAGCGCCGCGTCGGTGATGGTTTAGGGGGCCGTATCCAAATGAAAATTTACGCAGCGTATTATTAGACCGAGGTTCTGAAGGTGGTTGTGGCTCTGGAACTTCGGAATTTCCCCTGGACATAAGGTCGTACATGCTGGCCAAGCAGAAGCGAACGTGAAGTAAGTACTATGGACCAATTTAAGAGCCAGTTCGCGGAGAACCGCAACCCCCTCTTCGTCAGGAAGAAATTTTCAGGGAATGTTCTACTATATAAGAGAAGATGTTTTGCAAATTTTAGATTTTTATATTAGGGGGAAGTGGGACAAAATGACCCCCAATGATTTCATGTCACTAAACATGCAAAATCACAAAAACTGATATAACTATAGTAAAACTGCACGGATTATGTTGAAATTTAGCATTATTACTCTACGTTATATAAACTGTAAGATAAGCATGGTTTATGAATTTTAAAAGTACTTCATATCGAGAAAAACAAGTTTTTTCAAAAAAAAAAAAATAGTGATTTTCAAATCGATTTTTTTTCTTACCAACCCGAACTAGATCAAAAAACTAATTTTAAAATTCCCTGAAAATTTCAGCTTGATCGAAGAACATCGATACAAGAAGGGGTTGCGCCTCTCGCGAACTGGCTCTTAAGAAGCTAATTACCAAGATGTGGGACAAGATACCGATGGACCAGGTGCGTACCGCGCGCCACGTCCTCAAGCTCTTTACAAAACATAAAGGTGGGGGGCTCCCAGCTAATATGCCATAAAGGTTTTCAATAAACATTGTTTCAATAGAAACTGGCTTAGAAAATCTTAGAATGTTTATATATCTATTTCTTTAACTCATCTTTAAAGTGCATTCGAACTTAATGAACTAATTGATACGATGGTCGCAAAACTAGCAATTGCAAAATATGTGTCTTGGTTATGAAGAACCAATGATCAACTATGCAAAAACTGCCATCCACCACTATCCTTCGCCATGAAGCATTCGTTATTTCTGGACACCGGCAGGACAAAGTGCACGGAAAAGTGTTTGAATTTTCTAAATCATGAGTTTACCAGTCATACTTATTTGGTACTCTGATGGGGTCAATTTCGCTACGATGAATCTACGCCGAGTGGTGAGTCTTTCTTCCACTTGGGCTCGGTCCTATGCCAATCGCTTCCAGTCCCCTGAACGTTTAAGTGCCCGTTAAGGTGATTATAGAACGAAGCACACCTAAAATTTTTCAAGGAGCACAGACTTGAGACCAAAACCGCGCTTCAATCCCATTGGTCACCACCAGCAAGCAAGCAATTTGATTGGTTTTCCACGCGAACTGTTGTTCAGATTCTCCAGTCTTGTACACTTGAAAATTCAAAGTTTGGCTTCGTTTTATACCCAGGAAACCAAAATGTGCGTATTAACGAAATCACCTGCAGGCTTTGTGCAAAATTCATTTATAAGATGACGTGAAAAGGCCTTCTACGTACAAAGTGGAGGCGATATACGTGCATATATTATGTGATGAATAATTAGCATAAAAATGCGAGAGTGTAAATTTTTCTACCGAACTAACTTATGCGACTTAACTTATGATAACAAGTGTTGATTTGACAGCTGCTACGGATTACTTCGATTTACTTTGTACAAGTGTACGGGACGAAACAAAATGTACAAATGAACTCAGAAAAAAGCGTTTTATGCGAGGAAACTCATCAATCTGACGATTTTATCCACCGTGTTTTGCGGTTTTGATGTAGTTTGCATGAATAAACGAGTTATTACGTGAACTTTCCTGCGACTTCTGGTTGTCTGGGTAATTCACCTTAAGTCCTTCTCAACAGCAAAAAGCCTCTACCACAAAAGTCGGCGGTCTCCTCCGGGTTATTTTATTGAATATTATCTTTGCTTGTCGTTCGTCTGGCCATACTGGCAACATGACCAGCACAACGCAGCCTGTCGCTGTTTTATGCGCTTGACAATATCCATTTTTTTATGCAATTGGTACAACTTATGATTCATGTGACGACGCCTGATGTCGGTTATAATTTACAGCCGAGTATTGTTCGCAGATCTTTACGTTCAAATCTCCCGAAGGCTCTCCGGTCGGCTTTACTTCAGTGTCCCCGATTCATGACTATATAGGACAACTAGAAGGATCGGTGTCTTGAACTACGTGAGTTTTGTAATCGTTTTGCAGGCTACGGGATTTCAGCTGGTTACGAAGCCCGTAGAAAGCCCGACTTTGCAACTGCATTAGGTCTTTTCACCTCGTGGGTAACATTATTATCTCACGTCAATAGTGTTCTATACACGAATTCTTCCACCATTTCAAACGTTGCTTTGCAATCTACAAACAGATGATGAGTCTGCAAGTTGTACTCCCGAAATTTTATCTAGGGTCCTGCGTCAACGCTGGGTAAACAATTGATCCGTCGTTGATCGGCCATCTCAAAACCAGCTTAGTATTCGTCGGCAGAAGGCAGCTCATACGGTCTTAACCTGTTGAACAGAATTCCAGATAAGGTTTTTGTACGCCGAATTAAGGTGTGTTATCCCCTCCAGATGCTCTTTCTTGTACAAACGGCAAATTAGACTATTCAACCTACTAGGGTGCAGAGCTAGTTGGGCACTTCATGATTCACTTTGGCATGGGGGGTTTTTCTCGGCCGCATTGTCTGAAACTTTGTAATAAGAATCGTTTTAGTACGACGCACATTGTGGCTAAATTTGAGCTCTGTAGCTTTCAAAAAAACCTCACTGCCGAAGTGAATCAAAAGTGCCAAGAATAGGATCCAGCCCCCTAGTAGGCATTTGTTCTTCCTCCCATATCTTCGAAATAATACGGTGACGAAGTTCATGCAGCTGATCACTTCCGTGTTTGAGAAGTTTGGCCGGGATCTCGGCCTTCCCATCAGCTGTGTTGTCCTTTTTATCTCATTTAGCGTTGGAGGTTCCACAGCCTGTCCATCGTCATTCTGCTACCAGATCCACTTCTCTGTTCTCTGTTCAACAATGACTCTTTCCACCTGGCGGCTACTATTGTTTTATCCGTCAGTAAGTTTCCTTCGCGGTTGTTGCACGTGGCGTGAGACGGTGCTATTTTCCTCCATCACCTAACAGTTAACGCGCTACTGTGCTCACCGCTCTGTGACTCTACTACTCTACGTCTCTACTTTCCATAAGTCATACAGAAAATTGTATTAGCCACATGGTTCCGGAGCTATTCCGGGGTGCAGTGGGATAGGTTTCCCGAATGATGATCCACTAGTAAAATGCTTCAGAAACCTGGACTTCAACATGTGATTCTTCATGATTTATCAAAAAGAGGTCACTTTAAACCAATTAGGAACTTTTTGGCCAATTTTGACTGTATTTCGGTAGTCTTCCGGACACTTGGCTCCCCTGGGAAAGTGGCCATTTACGGACTGGTGCGTTGTTTGCGGCGTATCAATATTCAAGATTTTACGAATCAAGTATGATGAAGACTATATCAAATGATTTTGGCCACATTGGCTACGTTCCGGAAGTCTTCCGGGCACCTGGTTCCCTCAGAAAGTGACCATATATGGACCAGTTATGAAGCAAGGCTTGCGAAATATCAATCTTCAAGTTGTTACGAATGAATATGTTTGAGACTATTTTAATCCTTTTCGGTCACATTGACTACATTTCGGAAATCTTCCGGACACTTGGTTCTCACAGGAAAGTAGGAATATATGGACCAATTATAAAGCAAGGCTTGCGACACATCAATCTGCAAGATTATATGAATAAATATGTTGGTCTTATCAGCGTCTTTTACATGGTACACTTAGTACGGAAGTGAAGTTTACCAGACGGCAAGATCTTGTGGAGTCCGTAGTAAGCACGACTTCCGGCAATGATACGTCTTCGAATTTCTCTGCTGCAGTTCTTATCCGACATTACCAATGATCCGAGGTAGACAAATTCGTCCACCACCTCGAATTCATCTTTGTCGATCATCACGCGTCTGCCAATGCGAGCTCTATCGTGCTCGGTTCCTCCAGCCTGCAAGATATTTCGTCTTCGACGTATTTACCTTCAATCCAACCCGGTCTGGTTCACGTTTCAGCCTGGTATACTATTCAGATACCACCTGGAACTTTCTTCCGACAATGTCCACGTCGTCAGCAAAACAGATGTACTGGCAGGTCGATTTTTGAAGATCGTGATCCGCAATTTGAAGCTCACCCGTTTCATAACACCTTCTAGCGCAATATTGAACTGGAAACAGGAAAGACCATTGATTTGTCGAAGTCCTTTGCATGTTCCAAACGGGTTCGATAACGCACCCAATATCTTCACACAGCACTGTACACTATCCATCGTTGCCTTGATCAGTCTAGTCAGTTTCCCGGAAAAACCATTCTCGTCCATAATCTTCCATAGCTCTTCGCGATCGATGGTATCATAGTCCGCTTTGCAATCGATGAATAGGTGGTGCGTAAGGACTTGATATTCACGACACTTTTGGAGGAGCTGTTTGATAGCATCCTTAACTTCACCTATTGTGGGAGTTGGCACGTCTCCCTCATCCGCCGTGCTGATGAAGCCATTTCTCCTGCTGCTTTAGTCTTCCTCCTCTGCGCCATTCAGGTGTTCAACGTAGTGCTTCCATCTTTCAATCATCTCACGTTCGTCCGTAAAGATAGCTTCATCATTATCCCGGCACATTTCGGCTAACGGTACAAAGCCTTTGCGGGATGCATTGAGTTTCTTGTAAAACTTACGTGTTTCTTGAAAACGATACTGCTGCTCCATCTCTTCGCACTCCAACTCTTCCAGGCGACGCTTTTTATCCCAGATGCTTCAACACTACTCCAGCAGTCCTCAAGAGGGGCTTCAGTGAGCTCTTTTTTCAACGCTGCTTCAAGACAAGCAACTTCAGGTAGCTTGAGTCGTTCCAGATTGCACCGTGGTGGGCGTCGGTACCGAATGTTGTTCACAATGGAAAGTCTTTGGTGCACTTTAACCACCACAAGGTAGTGGTCCGAATCGATGTTTGCGCCGTGATAGGTTCTGACGTCTATAATGTCCGAGAAGTGTCTTTCATCAATCAGAACGTGGTCGATTTGCGATTCTGCTGGGGTGATCTCCAGGTGTACCGATAAGGGAGACTGTGCCGGAAGTAGGTACTACGTATGGCCATGCTCTTGGAGGCGGCGTAATCAATCAGTCTAAGGCCGTTTTCGTTCATAAGCTGGGTGATCGCTGAACTTCTCGATAATAACGAATTTGACATCAATGGCTTGAGGAGCTGCCGTATTCACGTTCCACCTGCACGTAGAAAGCGTCCTCATCGTCATCGTTACTTGCTAGGTGAGGGCTGTGCACGTTGATTATCCTCAATTTTCACATTCTGTTGTCGATTGGCCACCACCCAGTCACGCGCCTCTACATTTCGCCCATCACGATAAAAGCTGTGCCCAGCTCATGTATGTTGCCGCAGCTATGGTAGATGGTATAACCATCCCTATACGTATGTACCGTCGTCGACCTTTTCCAGCAAACTTCCTGCAGCGCTATGATGTCGAACTTGCGGACCCTTCATGAGGCAGTTGAGTGGGGGAGTCTCTCAGACGCTCCCGATTGGCTGACCGATACATACACAAGTATGCCCCGTTGAAATAGAGAGATTTACAATTCAATGTGGCAATGTTTACCAACACGGAGAAAGTTCTCGAACATTGCAGTGCAAAGCCTAGAAAATCGCTTAGCACGCGGCGAGCGATCAATGTCATATTATGTTGAAGTGGTGATAAACTGTTTTTTGCGGAGTAGAATTGTTGCAACAATAATAGGAGAGGACAATGTCTTTGATGCTGTGCTTAAAACTTTGGAAAGATAAGAAAGTCGGATGTTCTGTTATCTGGGACCATATATTGCATAAGCAAATATTCAAACGTTGAAGGCTTGGTCACGCAAAGATTTCCTGGAAATTCAAACCGCAATCGCAAAAGTAAATAAGAAACAGCACCGAAATTTAAAGCCAGGTCAGGGAAATAGCGCACAAATTAGGAAATGAATTTAGAAGCTTTAACTTTATTCGTTTTGCAGTTGGCACCTGTTCACACTAAGCGATGTTGTTTTATCAATTCTTAGTATAGAAAAACCCAAAGTAAATGAATGTGGTAGACAATTTTTGGAACGGACCCCTCGAAATGCATACTTAAACTCAGACGGTTTATTTCTTGTGTGTTAATAATTCATCCTATAGGGTATACCCTTCATTTATTAAATGATCCGTACATACTAAATTTATGTTCTAATTTCTATTTTGGATTATTTGAATTTCGAATACAGTCTACATTTAGACAGATGATTCTATATTACTATACTATATTTTAATCCCAGAGTCCGGAAGAAGTTCACCCGTATAATTTCGCATCATTTAGAAGATAAAAGCCCTTTATCTGTGTTCAAATAGATAACATTTTTCGTACTTGTCCTTGACCTTGGACATAACAAACTAAAAACAAACTCCATCAAAATTATAAAACATCCACACCTCACTAAATTCATTCCAGTGTCTACCTAGTAGCAGCTATGAGATCACTACTTCCGTTTGTGTTAGCATCCGTTCTCGTACTCCAGGTTCGTTCCGCCAAACAGGAACTTCCAGGAACTCTTATATCTGCATTGGATACCGGTATTTCAACGGCCGCTTCTCGTACTACATGCGATGGAGAGAACTTCTACAGCACTTGCAGCGACTGCAACACTATTCTGGGCTGTATTGGTCCCATTTCGGACGCCAGAGATTGCACAACAATTGCCCCTGGTAAGCCGTACTGCGTGAATGGAGCTTGTTCCGCTGTTCGTTCAAGCAATGGTGACTGCTCGACATCATCGTTCACGTGTACCAATGCTGGGTATTTCCCAGGTAAGTATCCTGTAGTTCAATTGTGTAAAATCTAACGAAACCTTTTCGATCAGATCCTTTCAACTGCGTCATTTACCATTACTGCGACAAGGCGCTCGAACCTTCCACCATCTACCAGTGTCCTCCAAGGTACGTTTTATAATCCGGCAACGCACATGTGCCGTCAGGCTTCCAAGAATACGGACTGCGTCACGGTGGATTGCGACGTGGATGAACTCTTTGTGCCGTACGGAAACAGCAAAACCTACTACGCGTACTGTCAGTATGATGGAATGGAGGTGTCCAACATTTACATGTTCAAATGCGTGGACTATGCGAAGTTCGAAGGAACCGGGTGCGTGTTCGTTTGCCCAAGGGAAGGCAATTTCACCCATCCGGATCCGCGGAAGTACTACCAGTGCTATTACTCAAGATCCAAGCTTGTTGCCAGCGAGAAACAGTGCAGCAGAGGGAAGTATTTCGATAACGCGTTGAAGTTGTGTGCTGTTCCGTCAACGACTTAGGGAGTTATTTGATACAGATGATGGCCATGGAAAGCACATGGAATGAACCTTAATTCAAGCGGAATGAGAAATGTTGGCAGTATCACGATGGATAGGCCAGGAGAAGTGAATGAACTTCTCATTCATTTACTTGTCAATTTTCATACAAAACCTACTTTTTCTCTGCTATAAATTCACTCTAGGTTAATCATTTGTCCTGGCCTATTGTGGCAAAACAATAGTCAGAAGTGCTCAATCCAGTAGCTTTGCAATATCTTCGACAGACTAGCAACGTTGTTAGAGGCTTTTTGCCAGGTGTGTTTTCAATATTCAAGGGCCGAACAACAAAGTGGTAAGAGAGAGCCGAAGAAGCTTCTTCCTTAGAATAAGTTTTGAGAAATAAAAAACAATATTCAAACGTAGATAGCACATGAAGCTTGTTCATAACCTGTAGCTTAATAAAGCACATTTCTGTTAATAAACTACACTACACCACGCTTACATTACATTACGGATTCCGGTGAAATCTCAACAGTTGAATTGTTCGGTAATGTAAATCAGGGGGTTTGTTTTGATATATCTTATCTCTTTGCTTCGAGATGAATCCGTCCCAAGCTGAATGTCTCGTTAATAAAGAAAATACTAATAATAACTTATGCTTTAAAATGTGCTTTTAATTATACCAAACCAAACCATACTCTAAACTTTCTTAAGTACAAATTAGGGGAACGGAATAATCGACAGCGTTGAAAATTTGATCTATTGGTAACTCCATGGTTGCGATCAATCGATAGAATTTTCATTTAAGACACCTGATTTGTTCTCTTTATGTGTGTTCTTGAATATCTGAAGGTGGTTTTAGTTCATGCTTATGATTTTTCCGACGTAATGGCGGATAACAAATCACATTTTGAATAGTCTTATACACATGGTATCAAAAATTAAAAAAAAATCAACAAAAAATCTGTGTAATTACAGATAAATCTGTGTATCAAATCCATATCATTATTAAATTTTTATGTGCTTTGGATATTTTTTACGAAAACGTTCAAAATTTGGGCTAAGATTTGTAATTGAAAAGTTGAAAGTATATGCATTTTGTATGGGAGTGTAGTAGTTCTAGCTGTGAAATTGGGAGAATATTTTGAAACTTCCAGGGTGCGAAAGTTACGTCGGGATATTTATTTGTCCTCGTCGAAAAAAAACAGTGGAACTCGCAACTTCAATAATAATCGAAATTTTGATGCTGTGATACAAAATTATCAATATTTCATCAGTTTTATCAAAATTATAAATACATCCGTTAATGCTGAACTTGTGGTTAATCCATTCAAACACATTAATAAAAGCTTGAAAAAGAAATATTTCGCTAAAGAACCTCGCTCAGTTCGTCCAACTGCAATCAAAGTTCTTAAATTTTCTAACTAAAGCAATTCTGCAGTTTTCATCATAGTATTTGACTGAAATCAAATATAGTTTCATTAACAGTATTGATCAGACTAAAGTTCGCTTAGATCAAGGCTTCAAGTGCTCTGATTGACCTAAAATGTTCATCGTCACTTGAAAATAACTTCAGATTCGCTAATCTGGAAATTCAGAACTATTCACAATCAAACTTTTAATGTATCGCAAACCTAAAATTTGTCTAGTTTCTAGTTCCCAAAATTATTTCTTTGCATCAAGACAGCCGAATACTTATGCTTGATGTAACTCTGGTAAAATTTCTTCTAATTTCGTAATGTGATATTTAACGTCTAACAATGCCTTATTTAGGTCCACGGGATCGATGCAGAGTCTCAGTTTGTTATCAAACGGCTTTTTCATCTCAGCTCGCAATTTTCGAGGAACTCGTCTTGGAGTTTGCTGTTTCGGTGGAATTGATCTATCGATTTCTAAGCTTACTTCTCCTTCTACACGACCTAAACTTTCAAATACGTCCGGAAATTCAGCGATTATTTGCTCTGCACCGCTCTTATTCGAGAATATCGTAAAGATAGCTTCCTTGTTAACAGTGATGAATCCGAATTTCAAACATGTTTGTAACGCTAATAACGGAAGATACTCCTTGTATTTACCTCATACAACATCAAAGGGGCCCAGATAGCCGTAGCGGTAAACGCGCAGCTATTCAGCAAGACCAAGCTGAGGGTCGTGGGTTCGAATCCCACCGGTCGAGGATCTTTTCGGGTTGGAAATTTTCTCGACTTCCCAGGGCATAAAGTATCATCGTACCTGCCACACGATATACGCATGCAAAAATGGTCATTAGCATAGTATGCTCTCAGTTAACAACTGTGGAAGTGCTCATAAGAACACTAAGCTGAGCAGCAGGCTCTGTCCCAGTGGGGACGTAACGCCAGAAAGAAGAAGAAGAACTTCGAACACCATCGTTGACTCTTGACCATCTTGAATTAAAAATCATGTTATGTTAAAAAATCAATGTTTTAAGTGATAATTGTACTTTTGGCAAGTATTGGTGTGAAGTGCGGCCACTGTGCGTCGGTCTCTAAAGGAATTTTGGAATACATATATCCTGATCTAGAACACATATTCTAAAAGTAGAAGATTTTTTAAGTACTTGAAAACAAATAGAGCAAAAGTATCGAAAAACAAAAAAAAATTTTTTTGGGGTTGCAAAATGATGCTACTAAATAGTAGAGGGGCTAACTGAAAGCTTTTTTTGTAAAAGTTGCCATGTTTACATTTAAGTATGCTAAGGAAGGCTTTAAATGTATGTACAGGATCATTTCCAACTGGTATTTTTTCGCTTAGTTCGGTTTTTCCAACGTGTTTTTTTCAGAATTTCTATAAGACATTTCAAGAATGTACAAAGATACCCTTTGAATTAGCTTAAAAAATAATGTAATTTATTTTTCTGATTACGAAGAGCGAGCTATTCAAAGCACTCAAGTCTTGTCTGATGCCGGACAAATTCCTCAGATCTTCGGCCTTAACCGCAAAGGAGGATCCCTTCTCGGCACGGTCATTCCGGTCACGTCCTGGGTCGTGCCGATTTCGTCAAGGAAGGAAGACGCTTGTTCACCGGATCTGCACCGGCTACGCCTGCTGAATGCAGCCAATCCGTCATTCCACCAACCCCGAGCAGCCTCGCTGCGAGTTTCTGGCCACACGGTAGTGCAGGAGCAGCCGTGTGGGCCTACGCGATGGAGGAGATGTCACCAAGCTGCAGCTGTGAGTACGATGAATTTTCCATGTCTCGCTAACACGCCACAAAAGAACTTCAAACCCTCACCCATACACCACACAGGGTCCAATAAATGTTTAAAAATGTGAACATTCTTGGTTTTCATACGTTGTTCGCGAAGCCCCTCCGATTACCCAGTAATATGCCGACCCTGCGACACATTTCAGGGATCTCATTTTACTGAGCTAGTTTCCCGGGAGTGATTAGAAGCCACTGTAGCTCTTCAGGAGTTCCCAAGGGAGTCTCGGGGGAGTTATAAAACTATTTTCACTGTATTTTGATTTCCTATCGTAATTAATTAAATTTCAGTTCCGATAAGAAAAACAGCTTTTGTAATTTTGACGATGACAAACATGATTTATTATTGAACGTTAATATCACCTGTAAACAATTGTTAGGAAACTAAGCTTGTTAAAAGTAACTCTGATTAATATTTAAATAACAACCTTGAAAGGTTCAGTGACATTCGGGGATAGTGCATGAATACATCATGCAAAATTTGGCAATTTTCAATCCTATCCCCACGTCACGCCTTTTGTATGGAGACTTGGAAATTTGTATAAGGATCGCCTCGTTCTCTTGAACCTTCTCGCCCTAAGACCGTACGTAATTAATGAACAACCCCTTATGATAAGACAAATTCTGCAATCTTATATGCCAAATTTCGCTACCGTTGTTGACGAAGTGACGTCAAGTGCTCTTGGCTACTTGCCAAAAAATCTCCGTTATCTACCATATCATTTGTTTGGGCGTCATCTCGTTTTTATTGGACTTGAACTTGAACCTCATGCCTGTTGGTGTAGCAATTCATATAAAATCTGCCATCAGTTTGCTCGGTTCCTCAGTTACTTGTAAAAATGGCTCACAAAGTGTTCCTACTTGTCTGTGCACTGATCCAGCTCTCAACTGCCGCGGTTGAAGTACCCGGCAAGCTGGTTAAAAGTTCATCGGATGGACCTTTTGTAGCATTTGCAGCAGCTACGGAACCAACCTGCGATGGAGTCAGCGTTTATACCACATGTAAGGACTGTAATAACGTGCTAGTTTGCTTGGGTTCAACACAAAGCACGAAGAACTGCACTGCGGCGACTCCATCCACTCCTTTCTGCGTCAACGGTGCATGTTCTGCGACATATGACAGCGTTGCAGGATGTACTCCTTCTGGAGTAGCTTGTACCGGAGTTGGATTCTACCCAGACGCAAAAAATTGTCAGATCTACCACTACTGCGAAGGTGTTGATGAGGAATCTTCTGTGTACGAGTGCCCGCCAAACTATGTGTACAATGCGGAAACCACTCTGTGTAAGCAGAAGATCTACGCCACGGATTGCGTAACGGTGAAATGTGATGAGAACAAAATTTTCGTCAGCTATGGCACTAGCAAGAAATATTACGCCTTCTGTCAGTTCGAAAACAATGTTGCCACGAGCATTCAGTTGCTCAAGTGTCCGGATAACTGCAACTTTGATGGAAACAGCTGCGTGTTCAAATGTCCAGGAACCGGTAACTACGCGCATGCGGATCCAGTCAAGTACTACCAGTGCTACTACTCCGGAGCGGTGCTAACATTCATGACACAGAGTTGCCCCACTGGAAAGAACTACGACAAGGACTTGCGAGTGTGTGTCACACCAAAAACGACAGCTGCTGCACCAACGATCATTGAATAAATGTGTTGTGATAAAATTTCGATTATGTATTAAACATGAATTCAATAACCCATGTTACAAAATATCTCTTTAATTCTCCCTGCGTGCTTTGTGCTAACATGCTCTATACTAGTCGTATAACAACCTAACTAGGCCAAAAAGGTGAATTGATGAACTAGTGGTTACTTGAGAATAAATGTTTACTCTTCTTGATAGATAATGTCTATTTATATCGTTTATTTGTCATTTATTAACTTTTTCTACATCGCATCGTTTGGGCTCTGTTGCACCCACATTAGGTTTTCATTTCTATCTTTTCACCTATCATCGCTTCCCGCCTTCACTAGCTTTCTTAATTACTGCTATCTTTCATCCGGTTGGGAGTCGAGGACGGTCCAACGATTGCGGATAGAGCATGGTTTTACGGTTTGCTTGTACCCTAACGAACTTGATTACCACTTAATCGTCACTTCACTAGTCTCCGGCGACGAGCCAAGCCTAATCGAGAGAGACGGAAGGTTCTCCGATGAAGGAAGGTCTCTTAAAACCAAATCTTCTTCTAATACCTCAATCTTTTTCCACGAGCTGACCTATAGGGAACCGATGTTGGTCCGGTGATTCCAGATTAAAACTGAAGTTCAGCTCGACGACCTACAATTATTGTTGCGTTGCGTATTACTGAACTACTAACCGACGGTGGATCTGGTTGATTTCGATTCAGAGTTCCCCGACTATGGAAGTTCTCCCGAGGATCCGAAGTAGACGAACTCATCAACTACTCGGTTCCTCCTATTAGCATTATCCATAAATCCGACTTTTATCGCTTCACGAAAGCTGTATTCGTTGTATTTTTTCGAAACGCATTGCGGCCGTTGATATCATATGCCAATTCAAAATCGATGAACATGTCATGCGTTGGGATTCGGTATTTACGGCATTTCTGAAGAATTTGCCGTACAGTGAAGATTTTGTACGTCGTCGAGCCCGTTGATGAAACCAGTTTGATAGCTACTCACAAATATATTTGCTACTGGTAATAAACGATCAAAGATAATATGGTCGGCATTTAGTCAGAGTGGACCAAGTGCAAAACTTGGGAAAATGGGATTATTCTACCATTAGATGCGAAATTACTTTAACTCCATTTCACTTTGATCAGATTTGATGAATGCTGTAAACGGCGAGAGATATGTAACAAATTTACTTTGGATGATTGATAAAAATCGATAAAAGTATGCAGTCAGAGTGGACCAAGTGCTTATTACCATAATAGCGAAAATGATCGGCGCGCTGAGGAATACTAAGAAATTAAAGACATTTCAAGTGATATGTCAGATTTTTCGACATAAAATAATTCTTCTTCTCAATCATCAATCAATAGAAATTTATTAATATTACTTAATTCGATGCATTTGATTTTTAATTTTTGAACATATACCAAATTTGGATGGGTGGTCAGAAATACCAACAATTTCTGTTCAGACAAAGCAGACCAAGTGTAAAAAAGCAATAAACTGATCGATTATTGCATTTTTTTGAGTCGATTTCGAAGTCCGATAGAAGTTTTTGGCAGTAATGAGATGTCCTAGAACTCGTTTGTTTAACTAGTATATTTTGGCAGGTACTCCAGATTTTCACCTGGTCCACTCTGACTGAACACATATTTGAATATTTCTGGTCTTCAATGCCCAGACCCCACAAAACTTTGATTTTCAGGTTATTGTAATGCCACTGATTTCGGGGTTGAAGGTATGGATAATTGAAAAATCTACGATTCTGATGTCGAAGGATGTTGATAATCTGTTTATCTTAGAGATATTCACCCAGTTTTACCAAGTAAGCATTAAATGATTGTTATTTTCCTAGAAATTGTTCAGTCAGAGTGAACCAAATCACCAAACGGTGGTCTTTAGTTCAGTCAGAGTGGACCAAGTGCACATAGCCCACCAAAAAATCGTACTATCAGAGGTTTGGATTCTGTTTTTTTTCATGATTATCACTTCACATTATATTGTTTGAAAGCAGCACAAAGATGTGTAGAAATATAGGACCAAAATTTTAACGAGATAAAAAATACAAAGTATTAGATTTTAAACCCATTCTTCTCAAAATATGAAAAATGTCACTTGGTCCACTCTGACTTAACGCCGACCATATGTTATAGTACACTAATACCTCAATTTACGAAGTCTTTTTTACGCTTCCTCAATTTAAGTCACTTTTTTACGCAGTGCGTAAATTGAGTTTAGATAATATAGATAATAAACTGATGCAAAATGGGTCTTTTCGGAACGGGCACGACGAGGGGATGACGAAAATCGATGTCCGACGCCATTTTGGAATCCAAGATGAAAACCTCTAGAAAGAAAATTTCTTGGTTTTGGACTGACATTGCTGAAAATGTATCAGTATACTTTCTGTATGTAAGCACAAGTAGTGATACTTTTTTAAATCAATATTACTTAAGATGACTGAGTTTTATCACTTTGAAATTGTAATCTGCAAAATCAACATGACTCCCAAAACTGCTTAGCCTTAAAAGTTTAGATTTTATGCTATAAATAAGTAGCATCAATGTACAACTTCTAACGTTTGCAGAAACTCAGGCCTTTTTATCATGGAGTCCTTGGAAATAAAAAAAAAACATCCACACAATTCAATACAACACTTCGATTGCTAATATGGATTGTAAGAGGCCTTTAAATAATAAAGATAATAAAGATAATAAACTGATGCAATATGGGTATTTTCGGAACGGGTACGACGAGGGGATGGCGAAAATCGATGTCCGACGCCATTTTGGAATCCAAGATGGCAACCTCTGGTTTGGAAAAATCGTTGGAAACTCATGATATATGGGTATTTTCGGGACGGGCACGACGAGGGGATGACGAAAATCGATGTCCAACGCCATTTTGGAATCCAAGATGACGACCTCTGATTTGGAAAAATCGTTGGAAACTGATGCAATATGGGTATTTTCGGAACGGGCACGACGAGGGGATGACGAAAATCGATGTCCGACGCCATTTTGAAATCCTAGATGGCAACCTCTGGTTTGGAAAAATCGTTGGAAACTCATGATGTATGGGTATTTTCGGGACGGGCACGACGAGGGGATGACGAAAATCGATGTCCGACGTCATTTTGGAAGCCAAGATGAAAACCTCTAGAAAGAAAATTTCTTGGTTGTGGACTGACATTGCTGAAAATGTATCAGTATACTTTCTGTATGTAAGCACAAGTAGTGATACTTTTTTAAATCAATATTACTTAAGATGACTGAGTTTTATCACTTTGAAATTGTAATCTGCAAGATCAACATGACTCCCAAAACCGCTTAGCCTTAAAAGTTTAGATTTTATGCTATAAATAAGTAGCATCAATGTACAACTTCTAACGTTTGCAGAAACTCAGGCCTTTTTATCATGGAGTCCTAGGAAATAAAAAAAACATCCACACAATTCAATACAACACTTCGATTGCTAATATGGATTGTAAGAGGCCTTTGCAATATTGAAGAACTTCTATTGATGATTGGTTACGCTTGTATATCATAATGCCCTTATTCGATAGGGATCTTAGAGGACCAAGAACATCCGCACATATTAATACAATACACCGTTTACCCACAGGAATGGTTAGGAGCCTTTGGAGTATTGAAAACTGTCTTCTAATCACTTATTATGACCGTAGATCCCAAGTCCTATATTCAGTGGAGTCCTTGGAGGACCTAGGACATCCGCACAAATTATTACAATACACCGTTTACTCACATTGATTGTTAAGGGCCTGTGCCATATCAATAAAACATCAAAGGATCGCTAAATATGCCAGTACATTGCAGGTATATATTCCAGGAAGTTTTTGGATGAACTAGGACATCTGTTGTACTCACTTGGTTACCAAAACATGGATCTGACAATACAAACGCTTCTTAAAAATATAACAATCTTCTAGGGTCCAGTATTGTGAGACATTCTTCTACATAGAAATGGTAAATTGATCTCCGTTAACTCATGTTGAAACATATGCCCAAACTCCAAAGAGTTCTTGGAAGACCTTAACTTGCACACATTCTAGCCTGATTAAGAACCCAATGTATTAATAATACATACACACCAACTCAATTTACGCACGAAGTAGATCGTAAATTGAGGTTACAGTGTACTCTGTAGCCGCCCTTTTTGTAGATGAGGCATGTGACTACTTGCTTCCACGGATCCGGTAGCTGTTCCGTCCTTCAGATTCTTACAGTCAACCAGTGCTGACAGGCGACTAACATCTCTGGACTCGTTTTGATAAGTACATCATCGACCAACATCAACGTTACCAGTCGTCTTGTTGTTCTTGAAGTATTAATTTCCTTCGCTGTCATGACCCTCTGTGCCTGTGTCCTATGTGCCATTCAGATGCTTTTTCGTAGTACTGCTTCCACGTTTCAATCTCTTCAAGTCTGCTCGTCGAAATCCTTTCTTCTTTATTCCATCATATGTCCACTGGAGGCAAAAAACCCTTTTCAGTATGCGTTCAGCATCTCGTAGAACTTTTCCGTTTATTGTAAACGATATACTCTGTTTCTTCCAGGCGGCGCTTTTCGTACCAGAACAAGCCTGAAAAGCCTCAATTTTCAAGTTAACTCTTTTTTTTAACCAAAATGGTGCAGTGATCTCAGTGATCAGTTACTAATCAGGAATTTCTACAAACTTGCAGAGATTGTTGATTTCTACAAACTTCAGAGATTGTTCCACCAATTCCAAATTGTCCAATAAATATGTATTCTAGAAGATCTTCTAAAGATTCCTATAGGAGTTCTTCCATGAAAATCCCCAAGGATTCGTTTCAGAGTTTTCAAAGAAACTCGTTAAAGATTTTTCCAGGAACACCTAAAAAAATCCCGCAAGAAGATCTTACGCTGTTTTATCTCAGGAAATGCTTCCGAATACACCCAGAGATTTTTTCAGGAAATTACTTAGGGACGGAAAAGGCCGAAATGGCAACAGCCGGTTCACAGAAGATGCCCAGGAGAAATCCGACCACCCACTCGGAAAAGAGAACTAGGGATATACCAGAAGAACTGTCAGAACAGAGAAGCGACAATGAGTGCGTCAGCTAGCAGAATGACGGCACGAAGAAGAAAGCAAGTGACAGTCACCTCGTTGCTCTTCACATTGAGGCAAGCGACAAGACAACCTATGTGGCGATTCTCAGGAGAGTGAGGAAGGATCCAGAGCTGAAGGAGCTGGGTGAAAACGTGGTGAGAACATGCTCTTTGAACTCAAAAAAGATCCGTCGATCAAAGGTTTGCAAAGTCGTTGGGCAACGAGGTAAATGTGAAAGCCTTATCCAAGAAGGTTGTGATCGAATGTAGAGAACTGGGCTAGATCACTACAGAAGACAACGTGAAGGGCGCACGGTTGTCTCAATGCAATGTGGAAGAAGTACCACAGTCCATCCGGCTGAGGAATGCGTTCGGTGGTATGCAAATAGCGACGATCCGATTACACGTCGAGGCTGGTGACGTCAAGGTGGGATAGTCGCTCTGCCCGCTGAATAAACTACAAAGGCCCGGACAGGTTCGAACACTGCAGGAAATATGGTGAAAAAGGTCACGTAGTCAAGTACTGTCTGAAGACACCCAGGTGCAAGATGTGTAAAGCTGAGGATGGTAACGCCCATACAACGGGTGGCTTCAAATGCCCCAAATATCAGAAGGCAAAGAAGGGCTGTAATAATGATGAAAATAACGCAGGTGAATCTCAATCATTGTGGTGCGGCACAATAATTGTTGTGGCAGTCGGCTACGCAAACAAACTACGACGTTGAAATCATTGCAGAACCGTATCGGATTCCTCCCGATAACGGCAATAGGGTAGCAGACAGAGCAGAAATGGGGCAATTTCCCATCCAGGAAGCAGTCGAACGCTCATACGAGGATTTCGTGATCTTCAAAATTAACGAAACCTTAGAGTGCAGCCACTCCCGAGGTGGACACTGGACTACCCATACTCGCATAACAATTCCATATATAGGAAATCCCAAAGAATATGAGACTGTTATGCGAGTATGGGCAGTTGAGCAGTACACCCAGATGATGGATGTGCTAAGCCTAAGCGACGAACTGATCGGTCGAACGCCAGTAATCATTGTAGGAGACTTCAATGCTTGAGCCGTGGAGTGGGGTAGCAAACTGACCAAACGCAAGAGGGTACAGTTTGCTGGAAACTTTAGCGAAGCTCGACGTAAGGCTGTGCAACGACGGTCTTGCTAGCACTTTTCGCAACGTGACTTTTTGCAGCCCGTCACTGATCAACAATTGAGTGAAAGTGGAGAATAAACCCACAGAAATCTTTTCGTCAAAGCACTCCGAGCAGTAAGCGACTCTCCAAACATGGACGCAGGAGAGCTGACAGAAGCGTTGGCGAGAGCGTGTGACGCAACTAGGCCGAGTACATTGGAGCCAAGGAATCAGCGACGTCCTGCATACTGGTGGAACGACAAACTCAGCACCCTACTTGCAGCCTGCTCAAGATCCAAAGAACGCATGCAGAGAGTTAGATCGGAAGCCAACATGGAAGAGCGTAAGATGACCTACCGGCTGGCAAGAGCCGCGTTCAAACGGGACTTAGCGACGAGTAAATCGAACTGCTACAAGGAGTTGTTCCAAGAAGCTGACGCAAATCCCTGGGGCAACGCCTATCGAGTAGTGATGGCGAAGACCATGGGCTCAGTAACACCTGTGTAACATCAAACTGTAACTAGGAAATCACACATCACGAAGACAACCACTTCGGAAGGAAACACACGTCTTCCTTTGTAATCCACTCCACTATGACTGATTGATCAGTGAGCAACGATCGGGTGGAGACGACACAAACACACTGTTGTCATCTCGCACCACACAACACCAACTAAGATGTGCTCCTGCTTCATATAGACCAATATGCTTACTGGATACTCTTGGTAAGCTTCTGGAGAAGATCATCCTCGACAGGCTGACGATCCACTCGGAAAACGAGAACGGATTGTCAAAAAGACTTCGACGGTGGATGCTGTTTGGACGATCATCACGTGCGCGGAGCAAGCATCTAAACAGAAGAGGCAATTGATACTGCGCAGTGGTAACGATAGATGTTAAGAACGCGTTCAAGAGTGAAGTTTGGGAGGCTATCGCTGCAGTCCTACAATGCGGGTCCCCAAATAGGGGTTCCTGGGGTAATATGCACTGCTGGGGCAAAACGCACCTTGTCAATTTCTCTGAAATAAATTATTTTTGAGTGAAAAAAATTATGCAGATTGATGAAACGTTGCAAATTGTTGACACCCTGAGAATTTGATTCATTTTGAAAAACTTAACAGGGAAATAGAACAATTTATTCGAAAAGTACGATTCTGATGTAACTTTCCCGATCATTTCACTTGTTGTTTTAAAAGTGATGAAATTAGATTTTTACAACCTTCAACCATAAAACAGATGATTAGAGACTAGGTTGATTGTTGATGAGATGATTTGGCGAAATAATACAACTATTTCTATTTTCCATAACATTTTCTGTTAACCTCACAGCAGGGGCAGCATGCACTCCATTGATCGGGGCAGAACGATCCACTCCAAAATAAACTAAAATCATTAATTTTAGGTTATGTGAAGCCTTTACCAACGTATTTATGCACAATTTGTTACCGCTAACGTTAACAATGCAGTCAACAGACCTGTTGTGCTATCCCTGGTAGATTACTAATTTTTTAATTAATACCACAAACATTTGTGAGACTTCGCATGCAGTAGCTGTAAGGTGAAATAAACCCCAAAATTTACCCATTAGCGGGTTTATTTCATCTCAAAATTTGTCAATCAACTAACGCTACTCCGGATGCCGCACATCTCTACGGGCGAATTTGTTGAGGCAACTCAACATCCGAGGCGACAAAGGAAAGTGGAAGAGACGAGGGGGCGAAGAGGAGGACTTGCGGAGGAGTGGAATTCCGAAGGAGCCGAAGAGAAGAGTTAGTTGGTCTTGAACTGCGAAATAGAACACACCTAAGGAAAACCAAAAAGTCGAGTAAAAGTTGTCGGTGACATTCGGTGGAAGCTAGAACGCCAAGGAACATCCAGTGAAGGTGGATTCAACTATTATTTGACCGGCCAGCCTTCGCAACTAGATCTGGCTCTGGCAACTGAATGGCAACCTGGCAACCCTTTAACCCTAACCCGCTAAGATGAAAATAAAAGTTAAGTAAAATGTATCAGGTTGCTTTTGTTTCAACACTACACATAAATCCTTGGGTTGCATGCACGTCCGTTGACTCTGTACCGTTCCTTTCCACTTCGTATTGTTCCGTGTGTTCCCTAAGCAGGCAGTGCCGACCCTGAGAAGGCCTTCCTATGAGCTAGTCGTTTGTCGCAAATTGTATCATCTTCTAGGCGAAAATCATCAAGAACTCCTAGTTTTTCGATAAATAAAATTTCGTTTAAAACACGAAGGTGCATCTTGCCTCATTGTTGTGGTGCATCATGCCCCTTTGTTTAGGTGCGTCTTGCCTCAATGTTGTGGTGCGTCATGCCCCAAAAAGCGGTGCATCATGCCCCGCATCAATCATAATTCACGCAAAAATAGTGTTTGGAAAAAAATAAATTTTAATGCAATCTAATGTAATTATGATGAAGATTCGCTCAACACCATGTAAGGTGAACCCAAACCAACTAGATTCGTGTATTAAAACACTACATACATTATGTTTAGTGTTCATTTCGGCACATTTTCCTTAAGTGGTGCATATTACCCCAGGAACCCCTATCTGTGTAAAGTTCTGCAAAGTTACTTTTAGAACCGGGTACTAGTTTAGGGGCGGATGTCAATTGAAGTTACGGCATGAATTTCACAGGCACCCATACTTGGTCCAACACCGTGGAATATGATGTACGATAGGGTGCAAACCTTGACACTGCCGAATGAATTCGAGATCGTGGGGTTCACAGATGACGTCATTCTTGCGATAACTGGCGAGATTGCTGAGGAGGTGGAAATGCTTACGGTGGAATCGCTAGACATCATGCAATCGTTTATAACCGGAGTCAAGCTGACTCATCATAAAACGGTGGTGGTGCTGGCCAGCAACAGCAAGGCGGTTCAGCAGTTAAAGATCAACGTTGGAGAATACACAATCTCATCGAAACGCTCTCTGAAGCACCTTGTAGTAATAGTCGATGACAGGCATAACAGCCACGTAGATTATGCCTACAAAAAGGCAGCGAAAGTAGCTAACACTGTAGCTAAGATCATGCCCAAAATTGGAGAACCAACAAGCAGTACGAAGCAGTACGAAAAAAAAAAAAAAAAAAAAAATATCATCAGATTGGATACAATGGCCAAGAGACAGCAGAACTAGTATAATTACAAGAAAGGAAAATGGACCCAAAGATAAATTCCTAACGTGTCGGTGTGGTCAACCAGAAAACATGGAGAAGTTAACTTATTCCTGACCCAGTTTTTGTCAGGCCATGGTTGCTTCCGGAAATATCTGCACTGATTCGGACAGGCAGAGTCGCCATCGGAGCGCCAATGAACCGGCAGCCATCCTGCAACCGGAATCGCTGCACCTACTACGGCACTCCACCGGCCAGTATCGAAGCAAGCGCGTAGCCGGAGTAGGCTAGGTCCACCATCAGGGACTAGGCCGAGTAGCATCGATCGTCACAAAATAATTTTGGGTCGTTGGAGCGCCAGTGATCCGGAAGTCATCCTCCAACTGCGACCTCGGCATCCAACTGGTTAACCAGGAGATCTGAAAAAGCAATAGCGGAGAACAAGTCATAGTAGAGCAATGAAATGCACATGAACGTCCAGTAGAAATTCAACAGGGCTCTGACGTGAGGACAGCCGAAGAGAAGTATGCGTCGTTGCACAGAAAGTTGTTCAAAGCCCCGACGAGTTTTTCAACCGCCAATTGGGGCAAAGGGGTAGTCACAGAGACGTCGTAGAAATGTTGTAGTGAGCAGTGTTTTGACGACATTAAGCTCCAACAGCGAACTAGCAGAACAGCAAGAGCCCTCCCCCGATGAAGTTGCGTGATGTAGTTCCGGGGAAGATCAAGGCTTAAGAGCTGTAGGGAAAGTTTTTTAGTGGTTAAGCACGCCTAACGTGAGTACCCACATCGTGCAAACACACAACCGGCTTTTAAAGCTTTTTAGTAAGAAAAAAACATACAGTATTCCAAAGCATTGGATCCAATATGGCATTGTGGCTTTTCCGTAGTGACTCTAGTCGACTTGTTTTAAATCAGTATTCGAATTTGGAAATAGCTCTCATTTTGTGCGGCACATTGCCAATGTTTTCCCAACCCTTATAATGAAAGTTCTCCAGTCATTAAGTCTTGAAGCACCTGATATTATCAATCGTGCGCCTCACCGAGTGTGAAAACAGATCCCTTACGTACGCATTGTTGCATCACGATATGCTCAAAGGGTTTTTGGGGCAACATACTTTTGATTGAGCATCGATGCGGTTCTTATCATGCAAGCAAACATATCATCATAAAAGTTTCGGAGCATTTGCATACCGGAGATAAACAAGTTTATCGAGTGATTGCATGTCTGTAATGAGATCTCTTTTAAATTAGATCATTTTTCTGGTGTTTAACAATATTCAATCTGTAGTTTGAAGTAACAACTCACTGGCTGAAAATGGTTCGCCTGATTTCGCTGTTCGTGTCGTTGCTTGCGGTAAGATTTCGTTTATAAAATATTTGATCCACAATCATAATCCGAAAATCTTTACAATCGTAGTTTTCGTTGGCCCAAGCCCGAATGGTAGACGTCCGTCCTGGAATTCTTGTTCGTTCTGCCGCGGATTTCAAGACAAGAGAATATGTTGGCCAACCGTGCTCTTCCAGCAAGTTGACCATTTGTCGATCATGTGACACCATCGCGGTTTGCCTTGGTGGTATGTTTAGCCAGCTGGATCTCTCACGGAAGTGTCCATCTCTGACACCATATTGCAACCAGAATGAAGATGGAAGTGCAACCTGTGGATCGAGTCCTGATGATCAGTGTAGAACGCAGGGTTCATCGGAGATGGAGTTCAGTTGTACGGGTACTGGATTCTTTCCGGATCCTCTGACCTGCGAAAACTATTACTATTGTGAGCGTGAAGGTGCAATTGCTGACCAGTATCAGTGTCCTAAGGAATATCGTTATAATAGCAGAAGTACAATGTGTCAGAGATTCCTTCTGAAGCGCTGTCAAACGGTCAAGTGTGATTCGAGTAGTCAGAAAGTATTCAGTCCATATCCACAGGATAATTCGTTCTACGTTTACTGTCAGTTTGACTATACCAAACCGAATCCTACGTTAATTAAAACTTTCATTATATCGTGTGGAAAAGGATCACAATTCAACTATCAACGACAAATATGCGAGTTCCAGTGTCGAAAAGTGGGAATGTTCGTTAATACAGCCAATCCAAGGCAATACTTTTTGTGCAGCCGAATTGGTTTTCGATGGGAAGCAAAAATATTGACCTGCAGGGAAGGATACTTATTTGATGAATCTCTGAGGCGGTGTAATCGAGACCCGTATGCGAGTACGAGTACTGTTACGTTGTCAACCACAACAGAGTCTATTACAACAAGTCCTCTTTCAACGACATCCGGAACTTCAATAACATCCACTTCCTCTATTAGCACCTCGCCTATAACAGTGGAAAGCACAACTATTGACTATAGTACAACACCAAAATTAACAACCACTGCTTCTCCGACAACCATTGAAACTTCCACAGTCGAGCTCTCCACGCCGTATACAACGAGTACAACGGTTGAAACCACCACTGTCGCACCTACAACAACTCCAGCAACCACAACAAAGTATCCCACAACGACTTCTGGTATTTCAACTACAAAATCTCAACCAATCTCTAGTTCCACAATGGAGAGTACCAGTACATTCAGCTCTACTGCATCTACCACTGTACAAGGTACAACAGCGTCGATCCCAACTACTAAGGTTGACCCGACCTCCACAACACAACTTCAAACAACCAAGGCAGCCTCTACTGCTGAATCATCAACCACAAGGGAAATTTCAACTACCAAATCTCAAACGACAGTGGAAACCTGCACTACAACTCAGACAACGATTCCCGTAACCACCACTGAAGTCACAACAACTAAGATTGCGTCTTCTACAATTGCACAGATTTCAACTACGGAGCCAATTATAAGCACTGTTGAACCTACGACAACTTTGAAGACCACCTCCATTGCCAGTCCTTCATCGGAAACTACCACATCTTCATCTACGTTAGCTCCCGACACCTCTACCATAATGTCTACCGGAATCATAAAACGCACTACAGCAACTACAAGTTCTACTTCAACCACAATTTAGTTTATCTTTACTTTCTTGCAAACAAAAAATAATGGAGAATCTATCAATATATACTACCAATATATAAAAAACTACCAATATATACTATCTCAATTGAGTTCCAAATAACTTGACAAGTACCTATGAAGTTTGCTGCAACAGTCCGTTGAAGGTTTTTCTTTCCAAAAACTTTATCGGAATTTCATACATGGACGTCAGTTTGAAAATCTCCACAATTCATTTAAAGATGTTTTTTCATTGGCATCAGAAAATTCAGATAGAGATTTTAGAAGAAGTTTATCCTACAACTCATTCCAAAATAGGAAAAGAATATTTAAGCAGGGTTTTGCTGGGGTGCCGCCTAGAATGCTTTTAGAAAATTTTCCTGTAATTTTAATTTATAGGAGAATCTTTAAAAGGATTCCCCCAATAATTACTCAAAAGATTTTCCAGAGATCATGCGAAGATTTCTCTAAGAGACTCTGAAGGAATTCCTACCTATTTCTTATGGGTTTCTTTCAGCGATTTCTCAATAAATTCCTTCATAAATACCATCAGCTTTCATCAGGGAACTTTTCCGAAAATTCCTCTTTGAATTACTTCACTAATTTCTACATCGATTCCCTCAGAGGTTCATTCATGGAGTCGTCAAAGCATTTTTCCCAATATGTCTGTAAGAATGTTGTCGTAGAAATTCCTCGAAAGTTTGCTTAAAGAACGTCTGAAGAGATTTGTGTGGGATTTTGTCTGGAATGCCTCCATAATTTACAGAGAAATTGATTCAAAAAACCCCCGTCGAATTCTTCTTGGGATTCCATTTAGGATATTTCCATCTCTGGAGGCATTTCATCATATGATTTTATGGAGACTCTCGAAGGAATTGTCCAAATATTTGTTCGGAGGTTTACACAAAAAAAACTCCCAGATTGCTTTCATGAATATCTCAAAGATTTTCTACATGAATTCCTTTGAAGATTCCTCCAGGTATTCCTCTAAGAACTATTCCAAGAATTCAATGAGGTACCCTTACAAGAAATTTTATCGGGGCTCATCTTGGGACGTCTTAAAAAATGATTTCAGGAATCCACTCTAATTTCTTACAAGGATTTCTTCAAAACTACATACAGAGCCTCTTCCCGCAGTGAATCAAAGAATTCCTATAGATATTTCTGAAGGACTTCATCGGAAGATATCTTGATATTTTTTCCGTTTTTTTCCTCCATTAAATAAGCTCCTACGATGTTCGTTTAAAGATTTCTTCATGAGACCCTCTTAGTAGGCCTTTAGGAATTAATCCTCAAGAAATGCTATCATAGATTCCAGGAGTATTTTTTCAATAAGCTTTCATCCACGAAGTTCTGCAGGTGTTTCTAAAAAGATGTATAAAAGACTTCTGAATAAAAATCTTCCGAAATACTTAAGATGTTCCTTAAAAAAACTTCAATAATTTCAGTAAGAATTTCTCAAAGAACCTATTTTTTAGAATCCATCAGAAATGTTTCGGGTTTTAAACTAAGGTATTTATCAAAAGACGCCTGAAAAATAAAATAATATATTTTATTTAAGATTTAATATTTTTTAACTTTTCTCTCGGAATGTTTTCTGAATATCAATTCTCCAGAAATTTTCCCAAGGATTACACTAGGGATTCCCAAATGGATTATTCTCCCATGGTGTTCTCCAGCGATTATTGGAGAGATCCCTCCTGGAATTAATGTTGGAATTTATTCAAGAATGCATCCACAGATCCTTCCAGGGACGTGTTCAGATATTCCCCCGGGAATCCCTCTAGGATTTATTTCAGAACAGCGTTTGCCTTATCAACACGCCGGTATTCCTAAAGAGATTCCCCAAGGATTACGTCTGGAGTTTTTACAGAGAGGCCTCCATAGTTTCCACTGAGAATTCCTGCAAAGATTTCCCCAGGGATTCCACCAGAGGTTCCTTCAATGATTCATGGCCCTGTAGGAATTCTAATGAAAGACTGGAAATTTTCTATGAATTTCTCCAATAATTCCTCCAAAAAAAATTCCTCAATTTTGATAATTCCTCTTAGAAATTTTAAAGAGATATTGAGCGTATTTGTATATTTTTCTAGAGGTTTGCTTTAAGAGTTTAAATTGATGAAACCGTAAGAAAATATTTCCAGAATTACCTCAAAAAACCTTCTATCAAAACCCCCATGGACCCCAACCTTTTTTAAGGATCGTTATCGAGGGGTTGTAAATCGGTCGTCAAAAAATTAGGGTAATATATATGTGTTCGAAAAAAAAATCAGATGACAATACCGACTGTGCATCAAAGTTGAAGAAAGTGTTGCATGCTATACAGTCGGCCGAAGCACAAATGTCCATGTGGCTGGCAACACTGTTTAGGAATAATTGAGAAAAGATCAGAATAAGAAATCTTAAGCGGAATAGAAAGATGGAATTCTTAGCAACATTGGAATACTCTTCAACTGTAATACAGTTGTTCATGGAGGGTTGGGAATTTTGTCGTAGCTGGCAACACTGCTCAAGTGGAATCGATAAAAATCGATATATCAAAGTTCTGCACGTTATTTTAGTCAAATCTTGAGCAAAGTTTAAGTATGAATTTTGTGTTACACATTGCGTTTGGAAAAACGAAACATAATCATTTATTTTTTACGCTGGCAACACTAATAGGATGGCTCGAATATGCTAATAACAGTTAGGTCTCCTATAAAACACGTGGATGGGGGGTTATATGAGATCCAGATTTAATTAATTTGGTGGTGATGTTGGAAAACCGTTCTGAATGGTCAGGATTCTGAGATACCCGCAAGTTTCAAGCTCACTAGCGCCACCTGGTAGCTAAGTTTTGAATCTCATGGCTTTTATAATGATAGCACTTGAACTACTGAACAACTTTGCCGAAGACGCCGCCTTTCTAAATAGTCAGGTCTTGAAATATCCAGAAATAAGATTTCAAATAAAAATATAAAAAATAAATAAAAATTCCCCATTTCAATGACCACCGCCTGTTAGCCCTTAATCTAGAATCTATTTTTATTACTTTTTAAGACAAAAAAACTGGCGCGAAAAAAGGTCGTAAAAAGATGATGAAAAAACAAAAACTGTCTATATGGATTTCTCCAAAAATAATGGAGAAATTGATCTATGAATTCCATCAGAAATCATTCATTTATTTAGTTGACATCTGGACAAATAACACTGAATCGACAATGTCACGCCACAATACTCGGTTCGTTGCCACATCTCACCATCCTCGGTTCTGCCTAGCGTTGGGCGATTTTGAATCGATGTTCCGAAAATCGATGTTTTCATTCCGATTACTCGATTTTTTGAATCGATGTTTGGGACACCCAAAATCGATTTTCTTCATTCGATTTTTCGATTTGATTCATTTTGTTGAAATTTATAAATATATCTCAATGGACTGCTGAGAAAAAAAATTGAACTAGCCTAGAAGTAGTAAATCTGTTCAATTGATTTTCAAAACGGATTTGATTGAAAGAAGTTGAAATTAAAGGAGAAGGTTTCGACCGTGATTGTTTTAAATTATTATTGTTTTATGGCTATATCGGTCATGCGACTCAAAGGTAAAGGGAGTCTATAGAAGTAAATGATGGAAACGAATAGGTGCATAGGCGTCGCAAGGGAGCGACAAGATTGAAATTTAATTAGGTGGTGAAAATTGACTTTAACTGACTACTGACTTTAAAATGGCTTGCTCAATTTTCACCACCTAATTAAATTTCAATCTTGTCGCTCCCTTGCGACGCCTATGCACCTATTCGTTTCCATCATTTACTTCTATAGACTCCCTTTACCTTTGAGTCGCATGACCGATATAGCCATAAAACAATAATAATTTAAAACAATCACGGTCGAAACCTTCTTCTATATATGAAATTTGGCTAATAAGAAAATGCAGTTCTAACTGGATCATGTGGTGACTGGCGGGAAGAGCACACATGATAGAGACAAATTCTCTGACTGCGTGTCAATTCCCAATATCAGTCATCGATCGATAGAACCGTTCGGTTGATTGCCGTCAGTATATGAGCACATTGAAGCCTCCTGTATTTTGCCTGTGTTGGTAGCAAAGCTCAAAGCTTTGAGCCAACCCTTTTCCAGTAGAGAAGCTAGGCAAAATACAGGACGCTTCGATGCTTACTGACTTTAAAATGGCTTGCTCAATTTTCACCACCTAATTAAATTTCAATCTTGTCGCTCTCTTGCGACGCCTATGCACCTATTCGTTTCCATCATTTACTTCTATAGACTCCCTTTACCTTTGAGTCGCATGACCGATATAGCCATAAAACAATAATAGTTGAAATTAAATGCAAATACATTTGGTCTCATTTCCAACTTCATAAATTTCAATTTGCATCCGATTCGAATCGATTCAAAAACATCGATGTAAAGGATTCGATTAAATCAGTGAATCGATTTGGAAGTTCAAATGTGAATGGATTCAGTAACATTGATGTTCTGGACAAATTTACCCAACGCTAGTTCTGCCCTACACTCGCATAATCAACCCACCAAGCTCGCTGCGCTCCACGCCTTCTTGTACCGACTGGATCCGAATCGAACACCATCTTTGCAGGGTTTGGTGTCCGGCATTTTTGCAACAGGCCTTGCCCATCGTATCCTTCCGGCTTTGGCCACCTTCGCCGCCACACACTGTTTTCCTGCACCCCATCAAAGATCGTCCTAAGCACCCGACGTTCGAAGACTCCAAGTGCTTGCAGGTCCTCTCCAAGCATCGTCCAAGTTTCATGCCCGTAGTAGGCCGGTATTATGAGCGTTTTGTACATGGTACATTTGGTGCGGGTGTGAATCTTTTTTGACCGCAGCTTCTTGAGGAGGCCATAGTAGGCCCGACTTCCAATGATGATGCGCCTCCGTATTTCACGGCAAACGTTATTGTCAGCCGTCAGCAAGGATCCAAGGTAGACGAACTCGTCGAGCTTCTCAAACTATCCCTGTCTATCGTAACACTGCTACCTAGACGAGACCTGTCGCGCTCAGCCACACCAGCTAGCATGTACTTTGCCTTGGACGCATTCACCACCAGTCCAGCTTTCGCTGCCCCGCGTTTCAGGCGGGTGTACAGGTCTGCCACCTTTTCTATATCATCCGCGAAGCATACAAATTGTCCGGATCTCGTAAAAATCGTACCCCGGCTGTTGAGCCCGGCTCAATTCTAGCGCAATATTGAACAACAGGCACGAAAGTCCATCACCTTGTCGTAGTCCCCGGTGGGATCCAAACGAACTGGAATGTTCGCCTAAAACCTTCACACATCTTCCATCGTCGCTCTTATCAGTCTCGTGAGCTTCCCGGGAAAGCTGTTCTCGTCCATGATTTTCCATAGCTCTACGCGGTCGATACTGTTGTATGCCGCCTTGAAATCGATGAAAAGGTGTTGGGACCTGGTGTTCACGACATTTTTGGAGGATTTGCCGTCAGTAAAGATCTGGTCCGTTGTCGATCGGCCGTCAACGAAGCCGGCTTGATAACTTCCCACGAGCTCGCTTACTGTAGGTGATAGACGACGGAAGATGATCTGGGATAATACTTTGTATGCCGCATTTAGAATAGTAATCGCTCAAAGGTCCCGCAATCTAACTTGTCGCCTTTCTTGTAGATGGGGCATATTACCCCTTCCTTCCCCTACTCCGGTGGCTGTTCTGTTTCCCAGATTGTGCATATCAGCCAGTGCAGAAAAATAACCAGCCTCTCCGGGCCCATCTTTATGAATTCAGCTCCGATACCATCCTTACCAGCAGCTTTATTGTTCTTGAGCTGGTGAAAGTGGGGGCTGGTTGGTTTCCATCGCCCGCAGTACCGAAGAAGGCATTTCCTCCGTTGTCCCGACCTTCATTGCCTGTGCTCTCAGCGCCATTCAGATGTTCGTCGAAGTGCTGCTTCCACCTTTCGATCACCTCACGCTCGTCCGTCAGAATGCTCCCATCCTTATCCCCGCACATCTCGGCTCGCGGCACTAAGCCGTTGCAGGATGCGTTGAGTTTCTGATAGAACTTACGTGTTTCTTGAGACCGGAACAGCTGTTTCATCTCCTCGCACTCCGTCTCCTCCAGGCGGCGTTTTTTCTCTCGAAAGAGGCGGGCCTGCTGTTGCCGTTACCGTCTATAACGCTCTACGTTCTGCCGGGTCCCTTGCTGCAGCATGACCGCCCGCGCTGCATTCTTTTCCTCCAGAATCTGCCTACATTCTTCGTCGAACCAATCGTTCCGTCGACTCCGTCCCACGTATCCGACGTTGCTCACAGCTGCATCGTTGATGGCTGCTTTCACTGTTCTCGAGCAGTCCTCAAGAGGGGCTTCATCCAGCTCACTCTCTTCCCGTAATGCAGCCTCGAGGTGCTGCGCGTATGCAGCTGCGACATCCGGTTGCTTAAGCCGCTCTAGGTAATACCGGGGTGGTCGTCGGTACCGTACGTTGTTAACGATGGAGAGTTTTGGGCGCAGTTTGACTGCAATGATATTTCAAGGATTTTTTCCATGGTTTTGTTTTATAATTCTTTCAAAAATAATTACAGAATTTCCTCCAGACTTATATTCAGCCATTTCATGAAAAACCGATCTAGTGGGTTACCGAATTCCGTGAAAGTTTGCTATTTTGTTCCATATACGAAATAAGGATATACGTTTTTTTGGATTTTTTGATTAGGGTGACCATTCCCAAAAAAGATGACCACAAATATCACGATTGTGCAAAATTTTAATTTTTTTTTTAAATTATAACTTTTAAACCGCTCGACCGATTTTCAATTTCCTTGGATGAAATGAAAGCTTAAAATTTAGACTTGTTAAAAAAAATACATGAAAAAAAAATTTCCTAAAAATCTAGAAATTTAAATTTTGTCTGAAAAGTTGAATTCTTAAGCTTTCATTCCATAAAAAAAAGATTGAAAAACGGTTGAACTGTTCAAAAGTTTTTTTTTTTTCAAATTAAAATTCTAATGCGCTGAGACCTACAGTGAGTGCTGATGAAAAATGACTGATTTTTTTTTTTCAAAAAATATATCTTAACCAGGGTTGCGATGGATCTTCTTCGTGAACAATGATCGACGCATCTTCGCGATCCAACATTCGCCAAAATTCATTTTTCATTTTTGCGTTACGAAGAGCATCGCAAAAAGCGAACGGATGCAACGCCGAAGAAGCAAAATGAACACACCGATAAGTGGTTCGCGAAGCCTTTCCACTCGTAGGATTCATTTTTCCACGCGCTGTTCATTCTCGTGATTCATTGCGAGGTTGCTTCTTCTCGTAAAGTCAAGCAAACACTCCACGCTAAGCCAGCTCCACGCAGCGCATGTGTTAAAACTACACAGAATGAGGCAACCAATGCAGAACTGGATAACTAAGTGAAAATTCTGAGTAGGTCGCACTCATTCTGTGAGTTGTCGACGTTTTGGCCTTCGGCTGTCCGGGATCGATGGAAACGGGACTGTCAATGATATCCCGCGTGGCAGCAAACAGTTGGCCGTTGGTAAGATGGGGAGTTTTCTGAGATGTTTTCTAGCGAAAAGCCGGAAGATGGTCGCAAATGCGAAAGTTTTTTCCCCATTTGCCTCCGCTTCGGCTATTCAAATGAAAAAAATCCTGAAAATCTTTAAATTGGAATGTTTTATTTTTATGTTTTCAGAAGCAAAACAAAAATGGAAACGAATTCCGAATTCCAAGCGTTCCTCCTCTGTGCGCAATTCACTCATTCAGTTTTGTTTACCACCGTTTGCACAAAACTGTGTATAGCCCCTTTGCACAGAATCTGTGCTGCACGAAAAGAAGCCAATTTTGTGCGCTCGGCACTCATTTTTGAGCGGAGCAAGTTTAGCGTGATTGTTGCAAGCCCGCATGAAGATGATCGAAATGAATATTTTCCTGTTCTTCGCGAAGAGCAGGCAGCGTGAATCGTACCGTTCACATTATCGAGCGATGGAAAATCACCCGATGATAGCGTCGGGAGAAACAGCGATCCGAAAATGAAACACGAACGAATGAAGTGCCCGAACGGTTGTTTGTGTTTATTCGCAGATTCTGTTTTGATGCCTACGAAAATTCATCGTGCCTCGCGTTTCCGATCGTTGTTCAGCAACATTGATCTTAACAACTAAACGCTGAAATTTTGACAGTAAACGTTAAATTTTCTTATCTCTTAAGAAAAAATGCGAGCAGCAATAGCCCTTTTTTCCCAAGGCCTTCAAAACACGAAAAAAAAAACAGAATTTTTTTTAAATTAATCAACTCATTACGCGTGGTAAAGATGGACAAATTATGGATAAAATTATGAAAAAAATCCACGTGCTCGGCTGGGATTTGAACCCAGGACTCTTGTATGCTAGACGAGTGCTTTACCAACTAAGCTTGTCTAGCATACAAGAGCCCTGGGTTCAAATATCAGCCGAGCACGTGGATTTTTTTCATAATTTCACCCATAATTTGTCCATCTTTACCACGCGTAATGAGTTAATTAATTTAATAACCATGCGGATTGGATTACCGAACAGCTCAATATAAGCGTCAATTTAGAAATTTTTTTTTTTTTCATGCAAAAAAAAACAATTATTGTGAAATTTTATACTTTTTTTTAACAGTCAAAATTTTAAGCTTTTATTTCGTCCAAGAAATTTGAAAATCTGTCAAGCGGTTCAAAAGTTATATATTTTTTAAATAAAAATTTTGCGAAATTGCGATTTTTCTGGTCATCATATTTCGGAAATGGTCACCTTAATCAACAAATCCAAAAACACGTGTATCCTTATTTCGGATAAGGAACAAATTAGCAAATTTTCACGGAATTCGGTGACCCACTAGATTTGTTTTTCGTAGAATGGCTGAATTTTGGTATATTTTGGCAAGTTAACGTTATTTTTACACAATCAGATGATGTGGCATAGAGTTCAAATGAAATACAATGTTTTAAAATAAAATTGAGATGGTTTCAAGTTAACTCTCATTAATTCTGCTTGAACTAGTGTTTTAACTCTTTCTTGTCACGACTTTGATCGACATTTTCTTTACGAAAATAAATGTTTTTTTTTATGGAAAGTACTTGAACAAATAATGTTGCAAATGGAATAAACTACTCGAAGTCAGTTTAAAAAAGTTGATTTTCAATAGTTAATTGTTTGCTCATCAATTGTTTTACTATTGGATTTTATTTATCCCAACTTCTTAACGGATAAAACATAACATTTGGAAATTTAACATAAAATTGAATAATATCTTTTCCGTTACAGTTAAAGTCTGCGTGGTTATCATTTAATTGAAGGATTGAAACGTGTTTTTCCAATAGAGCTGCCGACTCTCAATTCGTACGATTACAGCTATTCGAAGTAAGCAAAACTTTGTTCGTGATTTTGATGATTCACTATTTTGATGAAACGTTTACTTTTGAACTGCAACACAAAATCGAAACAAAATCTAATTCTAAGTAAAAATACACGACTGAGCAATACCTATTTATTTAAACAAATAGATGAGCTAAACCCGCCAGCTTTCAACCAGGAAACTAGAATAGATGTAGAAGGACGCTCACTTTACACAAGTTTCATCGGACTTCATAAAACAAAAAAAAAAGGAATCAAACTAGGAAACAATAAAAAAATAGACTTTTTACATGTCTAAAAATTTTAGACTAATTGACATGTCATTTTTTTTTTCAAAAACTATCAAGACTTTGAAAGAAATCTTTTTATTTTTTTATCTTATTCTCTCGAGACTTTTTCAAACTTGCCTTAAGGCGAAGTAGGCCGTCATTGAAATTTGTATGCGTCGTAGATGATTGTTGTTAATTCATCTCACGATTTCAAATCAAAGAAAATCAGTTGGTTTTGCACTGACATAGCTGAAAAAGTATCAGCATACTTCATGCATGTTAGCACGTACAGTGATACTTTTCAAGTCAATATAAACTATCAAGACTGAGTTTTATCACTTTGAAATGCAAGCTGAAAAGTCATAACTGTTGCCCAAAACGAATGACGGGCTACTTAGCCTTAAAATCACAAATGTGAGAGTTTTCACCCAAAATTGTAGTGTTTAAACATAGTTTTAATAATTCCGAACCCTCATACCTGAAACCTATACATCATCGATATCTCTTTATCGATAGATGCAAGCTTTATCTATTTTTCTCAAATAACGTCATGTTTTTAAATTACATTCAGTTTACATAAATGCAGAACTATCTAAGTATAATGATAAGACAGTTCATTTGAAACAAGTATTTGAACAGAGTTGATATAAAGTGTAAAAAATTCTTATACACAAGAACATATATGAGAATCGTTAAAAGCTCTATCGCAGGCTTGGAAATCAGTTTTATCATTAAATGAAATTACAATCAGAGCATGTTTGAGGAAGAGAACGTTTTGAATACTAGCAACGAACGACAACTCTCAGAATGGTGTCCAAGGTATCATTGAAGCCAACTGATGATTCACCAGTGCAAATAAATGCTAATCAGCTATCCGTTGAACCGTAAAGCTATGTTTGCTGTTTTCCACAAGAAAAGTATATACAATTTTTGACCGAATGGGTCATCCAATTTTCTACAGACAGCACCATTTTAAATTACATTTCTTTTCAACTCCGAACCGCGATAAAAAAAAAGATTTTTTTGACCGTTTCTGACGAGTAATTCCCCATATCATCCCCATTAGATAGGCGATTAATTTTCTTTTCAACAACAAATTAGCGACAAAAAATTGTCTACAAGACAATAATTGATCCCAAAATCTAGAAGCTTATTATAAAATTGGTAACCATACTTAATAGCTTAACCGTTTGGTTTTCTAATTATCAATACGTTTACAAATGTATCAAGCGAATTCAGACAATAGTAAAACATTATTCCGGTGAATTTCATCATCGTGAACATAGATGACAAAAAAGGGTTTGATACATGAGACGTTTGGGGCCCAGATAGCCGTAGCGGTAAACGCGCAGCTATTCAGCAAGATCAAGCTGAGGGTCGTGGGTTCGAATCCCACCGGTCGAGGATCTTTTCGGGTTGGAAATTTTCTCGACTTCCCAGGGCATAGAGTATCATCGTACCTGCCACACGATATACGCATGCAAAAATGGTCATTGGCACAGTAAGCTCTCAGTTAATAACTGTGGAAGTGCTCATGAGAACACTAAGCTTAGAAGCAGGCTCTGTCCCAGTGGGGACGTAATGCCAGAAAGAAGAAGAACATGAGACGTTTTAGAACTACGTACTGAAAAATTTCTTTAGGAAAGATTTTCTAACCTTGTTCCAATTCCTGGAACAAAAAAATATCATTCAATTATACCAAAAGACGAACGAAGCATTTTTGCTAATGAATTCTCAGATGCACATGAAAACCAAGAAAATACAGCATGCTTTGTTCTTAATAATACAAAGAAACGAAAATCTTCTGGTGTTAGCAACCAAAGACAATGTCCTGATTGAAAAAATAGATAGTATTAAGATGAAAACGTAAGTTATATACTGAATGATTAAACAAATAAAATTAAAAATAATAATAATAATAATCTTATTTGTTCCGTTGAAAAGAAAGAATCCCTTTTCAGTGTAATGAAAAATTGAGGCAGAAACAATTTTTTTCAGTTTTTCTTAGCGGTGTAATTTTTCATGAAAAATATTATCCATTCCGACTTATACTTCATTAAAACCAATCCCATATCTTATTTTCAGATGTTTAAGATAATTTGCAATTGCTTTGATAAAAATCTTTATTTTTCCGATGCTTCGATTAAAATATGGGTTTTCAAAGAAAAGGCTTATATGGTCATTTTCCACAAAATTGGCCGTAACTCAACAACGAAAAAAAAGTACATTTCAAAAATTTCAGCGATTAAAGCTTATAAAATTACCTTCTCAAAAATATATTTTTGAAAGTTTTCCACTAATTGGAACATAGTTTTTCCGGCTTTTCTTCACGAATTTTCTCAACGGTGGGAAATTTTGTGAAAAACTGTTTCCAGTTAATATTTTTTTTATTCCTGAGAAAAATTACATTCATTTTCATTAAAAAAAACTTTGTTTCTACGATGTTTCTTTCTTGAGTTATAATTTTTTAAAGAAAAGGCTCCAAATGGCACATTTGCACATATTTTACAAAATTGGCCATAACTCAAAAACGAGAGTGGGCCTCGTAGCCGTGCGGTAAGTGTCACCAGGCATTTAGCCGCATCGTGCTATGGAGTGTTGGTTCGATTCCCGCCTCAGGCCGGTAAACTTTTCGTGAGGAATGTTTTCCGATTGTGCCACTGGGCGTTGCATGCTAGTCCGTTGTCTAGTGTGGTGCTTCCTTCAAAGGGCATGAATGCCCACTGGAAGCATCAACGTGTCAGTGTCTTTTTAAAAAATGATATGTTAAAAGTTCAACAGGTATTTCAAAATCTTTGATTTTCCCCTAAGAATCGAGGGTAGGGCAATCCTTTGAATGTCCCATCCCGGTATTCTTGTGCGTAGGACATGTCCTGCCTCTCTTACCCTCTTCTCGTACCTGACACTTACACTGTCGTACCTTAATTTCATTAGATTGATATTATTGGATAAAACCTTTTTCTAATACCACTGCTCCATCATTTCGTTGAAAGAGAAATTCCCCAGCTGATCAACGAAACGAGCAACAGAAAGTGTTAATTTGAAAGATACACAATGCTTCCGCGCATCAATTTGAGGCTTGTTGTCGGAAAGTTAACAACGGTCAACCATCATCACCAATAGCCGTTATCATTACCGGAACAAACTATTCGCAAACTATGTGCGAAGAATCTAGTCAGCCCTAATCATTTCAGTCAACAGTCTTCCAAACTTTCCGATCACTTTCATTTTTTTGGTAAATTGACATACATACGCCGATATAAATGCCAAACAATTGTCAATTTCTGATTTAGTTCCTTCACAACCATGTCTCGTTTAGTATCGCTGTATGCAGTGTTTGCAGTTGTTCTATGCTGGGTAAGATACTCTAATGCACAGAAGTTTAAGAAAAAGTTACGATTCTCATCAATCCATATCTAGATTTCAGTGGTCCGTGCTGATGGCGCAGAGTTTACCTCCGGAATCCTTCGACCAGCCGCCGATCCAGCCGAATACGTCCCCGTGCCTTGCGATGGAACGAAACCCACGACCTGTCAATCCTGCAATTCGATCCAGGTTTGCGTTCAGGGCAGTACTAACAACTTGATTCGCACCTGTCCATCTTCAACGCCCTATTGCGTCCAGTCCGATACTGGTGCCTCATGTCAGTCATCGCCGGATTCACAGTGCACGGTCAGTGCGGAAAACGGATTCGTCTGCACCAGCACTGGATTTTTCCCAGATCCCGCTTCCTGCCAGGTCTATCATTATTGTGAACGGGAAGGTGAAGCTGGGGATACCTATGACTGCCCCAACGGATATCGCTATAACAGCCAGAGGAAAATGTGTCAACTGTGGGGTTGGAATCGTCGTTGCGATACTGTGAAGTGCGACCCAACGAGTCAGAATGTCTTCGCGTCATATCCGTATGACGATGAATATTACGTGTACTGTCAGTACGACTACAGCACTGACACCCCAACCTACAAGAAGTCGTACGTCCTGTCCTGTGGAAAAGGATCCAAGTTCGATTCCAAAAACCAGGTGTGCAAATTCCAGTGTCGAAAGGCTGGCTTGTTCGTTAACACGGTCAATCCCAGTCAGTACTACTCGTGCTATCGCAATCGATTCCAGTGGGAAGCGAAGGTGAACACTTGCTCCAAAGCGAATTATATCTTTGACGAAGAACTCATGCGATGCAAAGAAAATCCTGACGCAGCTGTAACGGAACCTATGACCGAAACAGATCAGAATCAACCGATATCATTAACGAGCATCGATAACAAGATTTCTGGATCCGGAAGTGCGTCCGAGAATTCAAACTCAGATTCAAGTACGGAAAAAGCAACGAAAACTGAAGCATCAACTGATACGCCAGCTGTAGCTATAGTGCAGTCTGATACGATTCCTGTGAGGAAAGACTGCCTTTACTTCTTGAAGGATTTAATGCTAAAGAATAACATTCTTTAGTGAGGATGATGAAAGTCTTGAAAGCTTGCGTGAAGTACTGTTAGTATAGATTAATTAATTTATTTATTTATATTCTTCAAACAAGATTCAAGTCTGAATAATTCACAATTATTGTTCATAATAAACACGAATGTGTGTCTTTTCCTAACTCGATTGTATATTGAAACATCCTGGAAGAAGTCCAAATATCATTCCTGGAGTGATATACCTGGTATCAAAAGTTACGTAGGAAGAATCTCTACAGGGTGTCTGCAATTTACTCGTACATCAGTTCTGTCGCAACAGTCATTCGGTGCAGACGAGTAAATGTGCTCGCTTCTTTGATAGTTTTGTTTGCCTTCTTCAGTTTGTATCGCGTAGGTAGTAAAAATCAAGCGCCCTTGCTGTGTTTCTGCACGAGCAAGCTGTCGATCGTTGTGCTTCTCGAACATATTATCCACTATGAATGCAAGTGAGATGTTTGTTAATACGGTCCAATTTCGTTTCCCAGTCCAAGACCCTCCTGGGTGGAGATTGCTAAATTTTTAAAGCAGTTGGACACGGATCTCATGGTGATGGAGACGGCTTATAAAACAGCCCACGACCGATCGCTGTTCGTGAAATTTGTTTCACTCGAGGCAATGGAGGAATCGCTGGGCAAAAATACGGAACCAAGAAAATTTGCCTATTCAAGTGGTAAATCGGTAGATGTCCGGATGTCAATCGCGGGTACGAACATGCGGTACGTTCGTATTTTTGATCTACCACCGGAGCTGAAGGATGATTGTTTAACCACGAAACTGGGAGAATTCGGGAAGGTTGATCGTGTGATCCGAGAAAAGTTTTCCATGGAACTTGGTCTAGATCACATGTATACTGGAGTACGTGGCGTATACATGGAGGTTGAAAATAGTATTCCGCCAACAATTGACGTTGTTGGCATGAAAGGAAGAGTTTTTTACGAGGAGCTCAAGGACACTTGCTTCTTGTGTCAAGCACAAGGTCATCGGAAAAACTCTTGCCCTCAGCGTCAAGCTCGTAAGATGGATCAGAGGAAGGAACAAAGTCAGGAAAAGTCGGAAGTTTGCTCTTACGCTGGTGTTGTGGCAGGAAAAGTCACTGTACCAGTTTGTGAGGTGTCATCGGATGTAGCGGAAGATGAAATCATTGAAGTTTTAGAAGAGGAGATTTTCGACCAGGCTTCGAGTGCTTCTGATACGGAACAGGAACCCGTGATATCGGACAGGAGATGCTACAAGTTGACGGCAGAAAAAGTGGAACTGGCGGCCAAGGCGATCCAACAGTTGATGGGAAACCCACAGGCCAACCCGCGACGAGCTCAATCTACGGCTTCCCAATCTAGCTCTGGTTCCGGATCAGGATCACGCCCAAAGAAAAAGTGCGCGCGTAAAACTCTTTATTAATATAATTGAGAGTATTGAAATGTTTATGTAACTATTTGTTAATTGAGATCTCGGCTCCGTAAAGTTTTTTGTTAAACAAATGAGCCTAATAAATAAACCACTGGTAAAAAAAAAATTACTCGTACAAGCTTTGAAGACATGGCTGTATGCAATCAAGCGAAATGAATGCAGTATTCCTGCATGGTATAGTAGGTACCTTGATTTATTATATTCTTAAGCGATAAGTTTGTCACATTTCTGATTTCAGATATTTGTAAAACTAAGCCAAATGTGTTTAGTGCTCTTAGAGAGATCCGTTTTTCGAGCTTCATGGCAAAAGAAAAAATGAACTAGCTGGATTTGAATAGTATAATTTTCTGTTTCATAGGTTTGAAGCTAACGACCTATAAATTACTTAAAATTATAATAGGAAATTTGGACAGTTTGGGGAGAAAACATCTCCAGAATGGCTAGCGGCCCTCAGGCATAACGTCTCCAAAAAAATTTTAATCATCTCAGCACGAAGCAATCATTTTGAAATTAGGAGAAGGTGGAGGTGTGTTTGTGGAATTCCTGATCGAACCCTTGCAAATACAAGTTAGTTCTTGTAAAAAATCTTTGATAACCTTAGCCGTTTTGCAAGAAAATCTAGCAAGCATCCAGGGTTTGAAGTTGTCATTCATTCTCCCGATATTGGATTTCTCCCTGGTTTAAGGACAAAACGTCGAAAGACAAAACATCGAAAGATAAAACGTCGAAACCCAAAATGTCGAATGCCAAAACGTCGAATCACAAAACGTCGAAAGGGACAAAACGTCGAAGAGACGAAACGTCGAGAGCAGTTATTTTTCTAGCAAAGTTTACTAAGACTAGCGTTGCTAAGGGAAAAAATGGTTGCGATGCGAACGGTGTCCGAAACAGCAAAATTTTCAATTTTCATCAAAGTTAGCATGGAGAAAAAATTTCAGTAAAATGTCAATATCACATTCATTTTTGTCCAGAAAAGAAGCAGTTGTAGCACGTAAAATACGGCTAAAGGTTTTCCGTCTCCTGTTTCGTTCCCTGGCTCAAGAAACAGACGGCTTTAGCGCCACCTCCGAAGAGGACCGTCTGTCGAGTTATGTTTGCCCGGCAAGAAACCCAACCTCAGGGCGGGTTTGTTTTATAAGAGTCCAAATAGCAATTTAGGAAACGATACAGAAAACTCAAAGGAATAGTGGATCGAGATCTCTCAGTTATAGAGGTCGCCTTAAGCGATTCTCAAAAAATAGTTGATGTTGACCGTCGTTCTACCGACACAAAAAGACACCACTCACGAGTATCATCACTGGAAGAACTCACTAATTCAAATTTCCCTGTCCGCTTCAGACACGTGAGTGGAGAGACTGATTTCCCAGGCAGTCTATCCTGGCGTACAAAAAACAGAAAAAGAAACAGGTAGAACGACGCGAAACGTGAGAAATCTCGAAGACCAAAAAACTGTTACAGGGAAAGCACTAACATATTACAAAAATACATAATCTGGTTGAGAACAGCAAAAACATTTAGAAATTTATTCAAATTTGATAACCTAGGTTTTATTCATAATTGTGTGTTCCTTTCCTCTTCTACTTCTTCTTCCTACTTTCCCTAATGTGTGTGCGGATTTGCTAAACTAATTCTATCGACATTTATCGATCATCTTCTTCTTATCTTCGAGCTCGGTTATTGTGTGGAGTTTTAACGCATGCGCATGGTTAGTTTGGTTTGGCTTGTACTCACGGACCCTTTTAGAAGCTGCGATGAATGCCGCCGGCAAAGCAGAAGCGACGGCCGTTCAATGGGCTGGCAAAGCAGAAGTGCTGGACGAAGAATGGGACGGCAAAGCAGGATTCCGGAATTAGCACATCGACGATGGTGGTATAACGGCTACTACTCCAAATACGGCAACGAACTGCGACTTTTTGAATTTACTCCTTGATGAAGTGTCGCACGCCGGAAATCACGTGCGTCGGTGACGTATGACGCAGTTGACGACGGTGGGGATCGTCGGGGGCTTCACACGTGGCCTGTCCACGAGGTAATAGAAATGGTGGTGGCCGCTCTGTCGGAACGGTTTGTTCCCTTCCGGCTTTCCCCTCAAACCGGGACTTTTGAGCGCTGAAGCGTGGGGTCGAGAGCAGCGCTTAGCGAGTAGATGCGGTGTGTCGAGCTTGGGCCGTTGATCGCTAGATACAAATCCTGGATAAAAAGCCGTCGAACGGCTGTTCGACGCATTAACAAAAAATTCTCCACACAAAAAAAGTTCACAATTACCTTTTTTATTCACAAACGCACACACAAACTAACTTGACCGCACTTAACCTTCTTGGCTTTAGGCTAACGAACTTTACTTGACTAACGAAAAGGAACAAAAAGTAACATTAATTTCAATCTACAAAACTTCTCACATTTTAATTTATTACCAAATGAAACACACCGCGACACTAAAAATATTCACGCACTCTCGCCTCTTCCACGGTCCAGGTCAAAATGGACGAGTAGAGATTCTGAAAGTCCTCAGATAAGGTGCGATTTTACATCTTCGTGGACGGAAGTACGTAAAATCACCGAAGTAAGTTCACGACCTTTTCAAACGACGATCCTCATCAACTACGAATGAGAACCGATTGAAGCGCTATCTCTTTCGCTACCATTCCATCTGAATGACCTGTATCGTTCCGTCTATTTTTGGACTCCGATCTATTTATAACGATCGTTAACGTTCGGGCTTGAACTTTGAACCTTAGGCTTATTCGTGTTTCGTGGTGTAGTGTGTAAGGCGACAGGGACTTTTATTTGATATAGTATTGGTAGAAGGCGACTTGTATGCAAGTTTTGTATGCGGTTTTGGAAAAGTGCATTTCATTTTGAACTGTGATATTGAATATCGCATATATTTAAGTGAACTATTGAATTTGTTAATTTTGACAATAAAATAATGTATGATAAAATGAAAAATAAATTAACACGAATAATAAATTGACATTGAAGAACATGAAAAAACAATATAATTATATAACGATTTATGTACATCTATATTTATATTGAATAAATCTTAAAATAATATTTACACAAAAGTGGCCATGCTACATTATCCTCTACTAAAGGTACGAAAATTTGATTGAAATTGAGAGAATTTCAATCAAATTTTCGTAGGGTTAAACCCTAAAAAATGTTCCAGCTGATATTTGACTCTATTGAAGAAAGTGATTGGGCTATTGAATTGAAAAAATGACAGTTGGCAGGCAACACATACACACAACAACATATAAAAAAAAACGTGACAATAAAATACTTGCATCTGGAGTAGGCCTTCACTCCAGAGAAGTAAACATGAACTAGGACCCCTGTCTTCTACTCCAGCCATCATGAGCCGAAAACTAAGACAGTGTCCGTAAAAACTCCCACAACAAAAACCTGTGAATCCTGAACGTCAGTCTACTCCAGAACATGTTCCGAATCCTTGACCGCGTTCACTTTCCACAATAAATGGACTAGTGAATCCTGGCTGCGATCCCTCCAGATATTCTACCCGAAACATATGATCACAGCCGCTTTTCACTTTAAACAGTGTGCTGCGAAAATACTCCAGACATAAGTCCGAATACCTTTCACCACACACAAACAACATAAATTTTAAAATTTTCATCATAAATATTTCATTCGAAATATTATGAGAACGTACAATACCACAAACAATGAATCACCCCTCGATCGGTCACTCCGGGAACGAGCCGTCACTCACTCCCTTGTAACTCACCCACTCATGCGCTGCCAACGTAACGGAACAAAACTGAACACAAACGTCAAAACAAGCAAAACAAAAATAGAACAAAGATAGAAAAGTGCAAGTATTATGAGCTGGCAAAGAAAAAATATTAATACTGGCGGAAACTAGCTTTAACTGACGAAAATATTACGGAAAGTATTTTATTAACTGTATTGTGCGATGTTTTGTAAACGAACTGTTTTTGGGTTTCGGGAAGGGTTCTTTTGTTTATCTTTTTAGGTGGTACAACTATGGTGTAAACATTCAACCAGGCAGGAATTCTAATTGGAAACGGCTCTAGCGATGGATGGATATATTGATCACAAAAATGGACAATTAGAACTGCTTCGAAAAGCACAGACGGCGAAAATGACGAAATGGATGGACGTAAGGACTATTTATAACTTAAATGACGACGGACGAAGTATTCAGAAACGCACGGACGGAATCGAAAACAATATCGGTAAAGAAGAATTGGATGACTAAAATGATGATCGACATGGGAAATGCAACTAGGACAGAAGACAGAACTGAAGAACGAAAACAAGGACTAAATCTTATAGGAAATCGTGAGTGAATTTATTTACTAATTAATCTAATTTTAAGGTACTAATAATATAATTACCGTAGGGCCTTAGGCGCGAACTAACAAACTAATCTAATATTTACAATATGTACATGGGAGGATTACGTTTCGTAGTCTCAACTCCCTTTATGCTTGGATTACTTTGCCCTTGAAGGTGTTTTCGTGAAGATTTTCATGGAAATGCCTTAGTTGCTTCGAGGGGAAGTGTTCATAGCTTGAGTTTTCATTGTCCATCGAATTTTCCATGTGAGATGACGTCATTACAGGCGATCAATCACAGTGATGGGTGATTTAGAGCCACCGTATGGTCAATTGGGGCCAGAGGTCAAACATGGGCTCCTTCCTTGCTTCATAAGAATCAGTACTAACTTAGTACTGAGTACTAAGGATCGGAAGTCATCACTTAGGCTCTCTGTAGTATTCGTGTTGCCACTACTCCTTACCAGATCATCGCCCAGCTCCTTCTATGCTTGATGATTCTTACTACTTCAGTGAGAAATCATCGCCCAGGGACACTCTTTAATCGACAGTGGTGATCCTAAACCATTTCCTCACCCTAATCAAATCGACTGTGACGTATGACTTTCCCCGAAGGTATTTTTGAAAATAGTCTCTCACGTTACATAGCTTTGAAAAAAGTCGTTGGTCACCTTAGTGACTCGGTGATTTATGAACCCGTAGGCGTGTTTTTCTATAAAAGGTCACTCCGAAGAGGTTCATAGCTTGAAAAAATAAGATTTTACTAACTCAATGGGAGTTTTTTCCTATGATTACTCCCACGAAAGATACCAATAGGTTTTCTTCGGTAAACTTTATTCTTGTAACAGTATCTACCGAAGCCAACTGTTATTTTGTACCGTACCACATCCATCGTACAGAAGTTTTTTGCCTTTTCGGCTAACTTAACATATTGGATCCTCCTAAGTGATGTTGAATTTCTTAATATGTATTGAAGTGATTGGAACAGTTTTCGAAACAATCGCATTTTGGTTCGGCTCTCATTGCCTGAATATTTGATGTTCTTTCTGCTATCAAACTTCCAGCTCATTTCTTCAATTTTGAAATAATCAGCTTTTGGGGTTGAAGTTTTATCAATGTAAGGATTTGAAATGGTCAAATCACTAACGAGTTCACATACACACATTTTCAAATAACAAATATGTCAATTGCACCAATCACTAAACACAAACAAACATTGATAAAATGAGAAAATCAGTTTTATTTGAAAGAGTGTAGATAATAAAGTAATTTAGAGTCCATTTGTTGAAAAATACCGCACACGATTACGAATACATGTCTCTATTGTGAATTTATGAATTTATTGTATATAAATATTCCAAAAAACGAAAGAAATTCCGAAAAATGTGCAAATGTCCAATAAGCGCCAAAAATTCGAAAAATGTATCTGCTTTCTAAACGTTGGGCGCCAAAATGTAGCACGTAAAATACGGCTAAAGGTTTTCCGTCTCCTGTTTCGTTCCCTGGCTCAAGAAACAGACGGCTTTAGCGCCACCTCCGAAGAGGACCGTCTGTCGAGTTATGTTTGCCCGGCAAGAAACCCAACCTCAGGGCGGGTTTGTTTTATAAGAGTCCAAATAGCAATTTAGGAAACGATACAGAAAACTCAAAGGAATAGTGGATCGAGATCTCTCAGTTATAGAGGTCGCCTTAAGCGATTCTCAAAAAATAGTTGATGTTGACCGTCGTTCTACCGACACAAAAAGACACCACTCACGAGTATCATCACTGGAAGAACTCACTAATTCAAATTTCCCTGTCCGCTTCAGACACGTGAGTGGAGAGACTGATTTCCCAGGCAGTCTATCCTGGCGTACAAAAAACAGAAAAAGAAACAGGTAGAACGACGCGAAACGTGAGAAATCTCGAAGACCAAAAAACTGTTACAGGGAAAGCACTAACATATTACAAAAATACATAATCTGGTTGAGAACAGCAAAAACATTTAGAAATTTATTCAAATTTGATAACCTAGGTTTTATTCATAATTGTGTGTTCCTTTCCTCTTCTACTTCTTCTTCCTACTTTCCCTAATGTGTGTGCGGATTTGCTAAACTAATTCTATCGACATTTATCGATCATCTTCTTCTTATCTTCGAGCTCGGTTATTGTGTGGAGTTTTAACGCATGCGCATGGTTAGTTTGGTTTGGCTTGTACTCACGGACCCTTTTAGAAGCTGCGATGAATGCCGCCGGCAAAGCAGAAGCGACGGCCGTTCAATGGGCTGGCAAAGCAGAAGTGCTGGACGAAGAATGGGACGGCAAAGCAGGATTCCGGAATTAGCACATCGACGATGGTGGTATAACGGCTACTACTCCAAATACGGCAACGAACTGCGACTTTTTGAATTTACTCCTTGATGAAGTGTCGCACGCCGGAAATCACGTGCGTCGGTGACGTATGACGCAGTTGACGACGGTGGGGATCGTCGGGGGCTTCACACGTGGCCTGTCCACGAGGTAATAGAAATGGTGGTGGCCGCTCTGTCGGAACGGTTTGTTCCCTTCCGGCTTTCCCCTCAAACCGGGACTTTTGAGCGCTGAAGCGTGGGGTCGAGAGCAGCGCTTAGCGAGTAGATGCGGTGTGTCGAGCTTGGGCCGTTGATCGCTAGATACAAATCCTGGATAAAAAGCCGTCGAACGGCTGTTCGACGCATTAACAAAAAATTCTCCACACAAAAAAAGTTCACAATTACCTTTTTTATTCACAAACGCACACACAAACTAACTTGACCGCACTTAACCTTCTTGGCTTTAGGCTAACGAACTTTACTTGACTAACGAAAAGGAACAAAAAGTAACATTAATTTCAATCTACAAAACTTCTCACATTTTAATTTATTACCAAATGAAACACACCGCGACACTAAAAATATTCACGCACTCTCGCCTCTTCCACGGTCCAGGTCAAAATGGACGAGTAGAGATTCTGAAAGTCCTCAGATAAGGTGCGATTTTACATCTTCGTGGACGGAAGTACGTAAAATCACCGAAGTAAGTTCACGACCTTTTCAAACGACGATCCTCATCAACTACGAATGAGAACCGATTGAAGCGCTATCTCTTTCGCTACCATTCCATCTGAATGACCTGTATCGTTCCGTCTATTTTTGGACTCCGATCTATTTATAACGATCGTTAACGTTCGGGCTTGAACTTTGAACCTTAGGCTTATTCGTGTTTCGTGGTGTAGTGTGTAAGGCGACAGGGACTTTTATTTGATATAGTATTGGTAGAAGGCGACTTGTATGCAAGTTTTGTATGCGGTTTTGGAAAAGTGCATTTCATTTTGAACTGTGATATTGAATATCGCATATATTTAAGTGAACTATTGAATTTGTTAATTTTGACAATAAAATAATGTATGATAAAATGAAAAATAAATTAACACGAATAATAAATTGACATTGAAGAACATGAAAAAACAATATAATTATATAACGATTTATGTACATCTATATTTATATTGAATAAATCTTAAATAATATTTACAAAAAAGTGACCATGCTACACAGTGAAGCACTTCAAGAAGCAAATTCGTCGCACCTGTGGATGCGGCTTAACGGCTAATGAATCTCAATATCAGTGTAAGGTGCACAGGGGAAGTAAAAAATGGTGGGGCCAAGATAAAATGCAAAAGTTTTGAACATGATTTCTATAGATTTGAGTAGGTGTTTCTTCTCTAGAAGTAGGTGCTCGATTTGTTAAACAGATGTCCCTGTAGCTAATATTGTCATCTTTGAAATATTCGTTATAAGCGTGTTCGCTATAATGATTCTGATTATTACCTTATATTACGTAAGCTAGATTTAGAGTTTAAAATACAATTACATTTGTACATAAAATATATACCAATACAAAGCAGCATCGGGAGCAGACGAAGGTCCGATGAGAACAAAAAATAAATCATAAGAGTCATTCGATTCTGACACCTAGCTGGAAACAGTCGACTTTAATTCCCATTTATTTAAGAAACCCTACAGTTACCAGTGCACAGTGCACTCTCCCTATTTCAACTGATTTTATTAGTTTAATTTCAAGTCCCTTTTGGAGGACTTGTCAATCTTCATTAAATTTCATCTTATCCTAGCCGTTTAAACTCGCCCTGATGAGCTTACATTTTTCCTTTTTTCTACAATTCGTGGGCAAACTAATTTAAATTTCCACTAGAGCAATGTGTATCGAAATGTGGGAATTACACCTGATTTGTATATTTGGAGCGTAAACTTTTTGTATAGATTATTTTGTTTTTATTGAATAATATCTTTTACATCAATAGGCTTAATTTGTTTTTAATTTGTGAATATTTTACTTATTTTTTTGTTGATAAACTATTCATCATTATGAAACACACTCATTCTTTGAACTAAACTTTGACATCAATTTATTCATATCAACAATTGGATTTTTAATAATTAATGAATTCCTTATTCTTTTTAAAAATACTCATTCTTATTCGATAAAAGGTACAATTGAATCAATCTAATAACTTGCTTTACCAAAACTCTCTTCATCAGGAATTTCAGATTTATTTTTAATATGTACAGTGAAACCTCCATGAGTCGATATTGAAGGGACCATCGACTCATGGAAATATCGAGTCATGGGAACAGCAATTCTTTGGAAAGCTACTCCTAGGGACCATCATAGTAACCATGAAATCTTGTTTTTAGTATGGTTCCATGAGTCGATATCGAGTCATGGAACATCGACTCATGGAGGTATCACTGTATTATTTTATCCATTTCTATACATTTTTTGCATGTTTTTAGTAGAGAACGGCTAAAATCTTAAATTTGATATTTTTATTATTCCCTCCTACGAAATTACGAAAGATAGCATCGGAAAAAAAGTATTTTTCACAGCCTTAACGGTTAAACATTTTTTAAGTATTTGGATTTGAAGCTTCATTTTTATCGATTTTCTCCGCATTTCTTATTAATCGAATAGGTCAACGTTTTGCAAGAAAACTCGTAGTTTTTTCTTTCAGACATACTGCACTTTCTACATTTTGTCTTTCGACGTTTTGTCCCTTTGAAGTTTTGAGCTTTCGACGTTTTGTCGCCCAACCCACTTTTTCAAGCTTCAAGAAATATTGTTTTTTTACAATACAACAACTGTGATATTTTTTTATCGTGCCTTAGGGTTCAAAAACGATATGCTGCGTGGAAAAGGATTAATTGATTCTTGATTTTGACATATGAATTAAATTGCTTAAGCGGGCGGTCTTACCCCGTCTTCCCCTACATTTCCAATCGCCTCCACAGCTGCAAGCAGTCTTCTATATTATTTTCAGTCAGGGTTGGGTACCGCTTCTGCTCCATAATCAGAAGGTCATGGGATCAATCTCAGTCCCGTCATTTCTCATACTTTGTAGTTGTATATTTCACTTCCTTCTTTCTTTCACTTCTAATATATCAAAGAAGATCTATCACCATAACATTGGCTAGAACCAGAGACGGACAAAATACCGTTTACCCACGCTTCCATTCTTTCATATTTCCTTACGCCTTTCCTTTACGCCTGATTATTCCCCCATCCCCTCATTGGTCCAAGTTCTGACATGACAAGCGCCATTGTTGCCTAAACATAGAGATCGCCAGCACCTTATACACTGAGGGTGTCTGTTAGTCTCAAAGCAGTCATCTGGTTGGTTCCTTGTGTAAGTGCAGCTGATCTGGCGGTACTGGAGTAGCAACCACGTGCGGCCAAGCTTAAGCTGAAATCAAGAGAGTTTTTACTAGGATAGCAAACATTGAAATCGCTGGACACATAGTGTAGTTTATCCACAAAAATGTCACTATGATGTTTTAGAATAAATTAAATTACATTATTTATTATTTATTATTTATCATTTTATTACACTGCGAAGCACGTTTTTGTCTCTAGCACCAAAATTTCCGCTATTACTCAAATAAAGGTTGCCGGAATCCATTGCGTTTACGGAAACATCTTAGCACGTCTAGTTTTTGAGATATTGGCAGATGAAACTGCAAAATTTTACTATTTCAGCCAAATTGCATGCAAGTTTGCCAGCTTTATGGTAATGTATTGGCTTAATTTGTCACAGAATTAAAACTTCATGTGAAAAATAATAGTTATCAACCAAAGTTCACGATACTTTCGATGGTATGCAATTATTTTTTGGGTGGTTCAGAAAGTTATTGTGTTTAGCCATATAAGAGAAACGAAGAATTTTGTATGGTGGGGACGGACCTGGTGTAGTGGTTAGAACACACGCCCTCTCACGCCTAGGACCTGGGATCGAATCTCATCCCCGAAATAGTCACTATCAAGAAAGTTATAGTGACGACTTCTTTCGAAGGGGAGAAAAGCCGTTGGTCCCGAGATGAACTAGCCCAGGGCTAAAAATCTCGTTAATAAAGATAGAAAAAAAAAATGTATGGAGACTGCAAGCATGTTGAAAAAAAACGATTTAAGGCGAAGTAGGCCGTCATTGAAATTTATACGCGTCGTTGATGATTGTTGCTAATTCATGTCACCGATTTCGAATCAAAGAAATTTAGTTGGTTTTGCACTGACGCACCTGAAAAAAGTATCAGCATACTTTATGCATGTTAGCACGTACAGTGATACTTTTTCAAGTCAATATAAACTATCAAGCCAGAGTTTTATCACTTTTGAAATGCAAGCAGAAAAGTCATCATTGTTGCCAAAAACGAATGACGGGCTACTTAGCCTTAATCTACATTTTATCGTGCAATTCCAACTAAATTTATATATAAATTGAAAGATTGAGTCCTGTTTTGCATGCTTTAAGATCACTTAAAAGTTAGGAGATATTTGGGAGATATTGATAAGGTATGTTATTCAGGACTGAAGTGGAAGTCAATTGGTTTAAATGCAGCTTTTATGACAACAAGGGTGTATTATATAAATTCACAAGCAACACCACGTTGTTTTCAAGTTTGTCACGCAAGGACTGCTTTGACATAATTCAACAGTTTACAAAGGATAGATTGAAACATAAAAAAATACTAATGTGTAAGCCCAAAATGCGCTAAAAAGTCAAGTCGTATGTAGGGATATTACACAAATTATGTCACGCTAAATTTCAACTTTTTCGATACCCCCTCTAAACACTTTTTGTATGAGCCCTCCAAAACCCCCTCTCCCCCCCCCGTAACGTGACGTAATTTGTGCATGACCCCTAACTTGTTGTTAATTGCATGAAAGGGTTACTCGCAACTGACATGCTATTTGTTGGTTACGCATGGATTTCCCTGTGACAAAATAATTGAACCGGACGTTGAACAAAAATGTTTCATTCTGACAGTTTTTGAGACTAAAACACCATTTAAGGCCCAAGTCAGTGGAGGATCTGGAATCACCACAATTTGAAATTTATTGAATGAACATCTTTTACCGAAATGAACTAATCACTACCACATGCGCAAGGGAATATTTCTCTACCGGAAAAAGTATTGTTATCCTCCACATGAGAAATGCGATATATTATGAATGTTTATCCACAATATTTAAAAATCTACCAGTACCACTTAGCTTTAAAAATAATAAACTTTTCGTTATTTATAATCCCTCTATATAGCATCAAAGTCACCATGCATGATATGGTTTATCATATAAAGAATGCAAATATAGGATAATGCCACTTCATAATTGCATTACAAGGATTCAAATATCCCGTCAAAAATATTCAGTAAATAATTCTATTGCAAATTGCCAACGAATACAAAATTGATGCACGACCACCACAGTTCAATACCAACTTCCAGAGACAGAGAGATCTCGCTGTCCTCCGGGTATGAACTCCCACTATTAGCAATATTATCACAAGGGAATAGATGTCAACAATATATAAAATTATGTTGCTAAAACCTGATAAGGAAGTGTTGCTATGTTCCATGGTTATTTGAAATGATGAGTAAACTACCTATCTAACTGATGCTTTTCTGAAATAAATTTGACTGCTCCAATTGCAATATTGAAATTATATGAAAATTCGCATGCCCACCCTAGCCGTTGAAGAAATGAACCGTTACCTCTTTGAACGTGGCAAAGGATGGTATTACCATGGATGGTGGGTGCGCTCGTAAGACATGCAGTTGTTTGCCCCAAGATTATTTGGTTTTCTAATATGAAAGCATACTTTTTTTATATACCAATGAATTGCTGAGAAAATTTGCAATCTATTGGTGCTAATTATAAGGCTGAAAAATAAAATTCATAGCATACTTTTTCCAATTTCCATTTCATGCGCAATGATCTCCGCTGCAACAGCAGCGGGCCGTGGGAAGAAGGAAATACGAAAAACCGACCAACAAGCGATAAATGAAATGTTGTTCATCTAACTGTGAGTCATTTTTGCTAATGATGTAGGATGGGTGATCTGTTGATATTGATATTGGTATCACGTGTTGATTACTTCGAAGCCTCGAATTCTTGGATCAATTTTAATTTTATCTGCAAATTGTTCTGAAACAAATCTTCTTAATTTTGTTGAATAAAATATATGGGGGAATTAGAGTTTTCTAAATTAGTAAATAATACGTCATAAGTCATTTAATTTCAGAGCGGTCGGTTCTCAGCTTGCTCCTGGCGATCAACATGCTCGTGCTGTATGTATCGAGCGAGCGTGCTTGTGCGGAAATGTACTAAGCATACGATGCAACTGATCTTGAATTAAATATTTCATATTACAATTGGCATTGGAAAATTCCAAGTAAATATTTGTATCTCATGGCTTTCTAAGTGGGATGCCCTAAATTCATTGAAAATATTCTAATTGTTTGTGGCTGAGAACTTTGGACAGACAATTTGAATGTGATTATTGGGAATTTGTTGAATATTTTCCCAATTACTGGTAGACACTTGAAAAGGCTGCAATATGAAAAGATGATTGCTTAAAAGTCTTTGATAAAGTGTACAATATTTTGAAATACATTCGAGTTGAAAACAAACAAAGCTATGACAAAGAACACTATTGTATGACAGTTGGTTTATTAAAATAAATCCTAATAATATTTGAGATTTTTATGGAATAATTTGAATATTTCCGAATACCTGATGACAAATGGGCATTCCAGACAATATTTGAATGAGATGAGGAGCTTTACCAACATTTTGAGTAATACATTACATTCAAATGAAATAAGGGTTTCTAAAAAAACGGTTCAATGTATAAACAAAATGAGTATTTTCTAGTAAACTCTCGAATATTTGAATGCTCTCTCGAAACATTCGCATTTTTTCAGCAACTTAGAAATACTTGTGTTTTGTGGAATTCTTTAAATTATTCTGAATATTTGATGGCGATTGAGAATTTCTGACTTATATTTGAATGAGATTAGAATATTAGAAAATTTCTGAAAAATAGAGTATCTCGTCAGTGATATTTGCATAAAAGGAATGTTTTAGAAGAATTCTGAAGTATGCATGATTGAGATAAGTATTTTTTAATGCAATTTTAAATAAGACGTCTCAATATTATATGAATATAATTAAATAAATTATTTAAACAATATATGCTCCTTTTTTAAGAATTACCGCTGAATGTTTGACTGAGATGAGAATATTTTGAATGACTCCGGAATAATTCAGTTATTTATGAAAATTTGAATATTTCTGAATTTCGATGTCATTTGAGATTCTGGCAAATATTTTAATGCGATGAGGATTTTGAAAAAATTAAGTATAACAAAATATTTAAATGAAATGAGTTTCTCGTGAAATAATATTCATATGTTGTTTCTGAATGAAATTTTGATAAATGTATGAATAAGATGAGTATTTTTATTTCACTTCAATATTTGAAATATCATGGAGTTCTTTGGAAAAAATCCGAATTATCGATGGCAATATAAAATTTCTGACAAATATTTTAATGAGATGAGGATTTTTACGTAAATTCTGAGAAATATAAGAATGCGATAAGTATCTCGTAAACAACATTCGAATAAGACTGAATTTCTAAAATAAATACGGTATCTTGCATGAATGATACGAGTGTTTTCTAAATAACTCTCGACTATTTGAATGATCTCTGGAATCTTCCGCATATTTTCGAATATCTGCGAATTTCAAAGATTCTGACAACTTTTTCAATAAGATAAGAATATAAGAAAATTTCTGAATAATAGGAGATAAACATCTCGAAAGTAATATTTGCATATAAAGAAGTGTTTCAAAAGAAATTCTGACGAGAATGGGATAGATATTTTCTCAATATAATTTCAAATGATATGAGTGTCAGAAAATTTCTTAATAATATATGAATAAGATGAGTATCTCATGAATGACAATTGAGTTATATGCTTTTTACAGGAATTCCGCTAAATGTATGACTAAGATGAGTAATTTTTTAATTACTCCGGAATACTCGAATAATTTATGAAATACTTTGAACAGTCACGAATTATCGATGCCATCATGCCAATCGAGAATTTCTGACAAATATTTTAATGAGAAGAGGATTCCAAAATATTTCTGAAAAATATATAAATGTGATGGAATCTGTAAATGATATTAAAATTATAGAAAGGTTTCTTGAAGAAATTCTGAGAAATGTGTAAATGCGCTGAGTATTTTTTCAGTAACTTCTTAATTCTTGAGTGTTTTGTGGAATTCTTCAAATTATTCTGAATACTTGATGGTGATTGAGAATTTCTGGCATATATTTGAATAGAATATTAGACAATTTCTGAAAAAAAATTGGAGTATCTCGTCAGCGATATTTGCATAAAAGGAGTGTTTTAAAAGAAATTTTTGAAGAAAGCATGAATGAGATAAGTAGAGTATTTTTATAAATCAATTCTAAATAAGACGAGGATACTAGAAAATATCCATATAATATATGAATAACATGAACATCTTGTGAATGATATTCAAACAATATAAGTGTTAAATAACTTCCGCTGAATGTGTGACTGAAATGAGAATCTTTAAATTGACTCTGTGAATGTTATTTATATACGATAAGGGTTTCTTGATGAAATTCTGATGAATGTATGAATGAGATGAGTATTTTTAATTGACTGTAATATTTAATTGAAATGTAATGGAATTTGTTGAAAAATCCGATCTTGATAGCAATTGAGAATTTCTAACAAGCATTTGAATAAGATGAGGATTCCAAAATTTATCTGAATAACATATAAATGAAATGCGTGTCTTGTTATTTGAATTACATAATGGTTTAGTAAAGAAATTCTGAAAAATACATGAATGAGATGAGAATTTTATCAATGACTCTGGAAAACTTGGGTGTTTTATGAAATTCTTTCAAGTGTTCCGAATACTTGATGCCAATTGAGAAATTCTGACATATGTTTGAATGATATAAGGATATTATAAAACTTCTATTTATGCATAAAAGAAGTGTTTGATAAGAAGTTTTGAAGAATGCATTCATAAGATAAGTATTTTTTGATTCATTTAATTTAAAAATAATTCTAGAAAATGTATTGATATTATATGAATACAATTAATATCTCGTGAAAGATATTCAAACAAATAAGAAGACTTGTAACTTTTTCGTAAATCTTCATATCAATTTGTCCGTCTAATCCAATTGCAAATTATATGTAATGTAGCTTTTCAGTAGTTATTAAACTTCCACTCGGCTGGTTAGCCGTAAACCACGATTCATAATTAAAAACAAGTAGCATATAAGTACTTTTTTTTAGAATCTCCGCTAAATACGACTGAGACGAGAATCTTTTAAATGACTCCAGAATATTTCAGTAATTTATGAAAACTTTGAATATTTCTAAATTTTTGATGCCAATTGAGAACTTCTGGCAAATATTTTAATGAGATGAGGATTCTAGAAAATTTTAGAATACAAGATATATAAATGAGATCAGTTTCTCGTGAATGATACTTATATACGATAAGGGTTTCTGAATGAAATTTTGAATTGACTTAAATATTTAAAATGTTCTGGAATTCTTTAAAAAAAAATTAAAATTCCAGATGGCAATTGAAAATTTGTGACATTTGAATATTATTGAGAAATGTAAGAATAAGATGAGTATTTCGTAAATTGCATTTGATTGAGATAGAATTTCTGAATTAAATACGAAAGAAAATACTCTAAATAACTCTTGAATATTTCAATGCTCTCTGGAATCTTTCGCATATTTTTGATTATTTTCTGAATAAGACTAAGCTATTAGATAATTTCTGAAAAATAGGAGATAAGCATTTCGTAAGTAATATTTGCATACGGGAAGTGTTTTTAAAGAAATTCTGAAGAATGTATGAATTAGATAAATATTTTTTTAGTTTAAATTAAATTGAACGAGGATACTAGAAAGTCTCTTTTTAATATATGTATATGATAAAAATCTCGTTAATGACATTTGAACAATATAAGTGGTTTTTTAAAGAATTTCCGCTAATATATGACTGGGATGAGAATCTTTAAAATGACTCCGGAATATTTGAGTAATTTATTAAATGCTTTGAATATTTTACGATGCTAATTGAGGGCTTCTGACAAATATTTAATAAGATGAGGATTCAAGAAAATTTTAGAAAGAAAAACAATAAATGAGTTGAGTATCTCGTGAATGATATTCATATACGACAGGTGTATTTGGTTGAAATACTAATGAATGTATGAATGATTTAAAATTTTAAATTTAAATTACTTTAATATAAGAAATATTATGGAATTCTTTGAAAAATCCGAATTATAGTTAGCAATTGAAAATTTCTGACAACTATTTGAATGAGGTAAGGATTCCAAAATATTTCTAATATATAAAAAATGAGACAGAGACGAGCCTACCAACGACTGAAAGCCTTTTTAATAAAGATAGATAATGAAAGTCGAAATGAGGTTTCCACCTTATAAATTTCATTTGAATTATATAATGATGTTGTAGGGGACGGACCTGTGTAAGCGGTTAGAACACTCGCCTCTCACGCCGAGGACCTGGATCGAATCCCATCCCCGAGATAGTCACTTATGACATAAAATATAGTGACGACTTCCTTCGGAAGGAAAGTAAAGCCGTTGGTCCCGAGATGAACTAGCCCAGGGCTAAAAATCTCGTTAATAAAGAAAACAAAAAATTATGTTATGATTTCTCATAGAAATTCTGAAAATTGTATGAATTATTAGTGTTTTTTCATTGACTTCGGAATACTTGAGTGTTTAGTGCAATTCATTGAATAATTCTAAATACTTGATGGCAATTGAGAAATTCATGTTTTGAATAAGATTAGGATTCTAGAAAATATCCTAAAAAATTGGAGATAAGTGTGAGTGATATTTGCATAAAATAAGTGATTTAAAACAAATTTTGCAGAATGCATGAATATGACAACTTTTACCTTAATTTAATTTCAAATAATACGGGGACACTACAAAACATTTAAATAATATATTAATAAGATGAGTGAATGACATTTAAATAACATAAATACGTTTTTTAAAGTAATTCCGCTGAACGTATAACTGAGATTAGTAATGATTCCGCAATATTTAAGTAAATTATTAATTACTGTCAATATTTCCAAATATGCCTGACGCCAATTGAGAACTTCTGAAAAATATTTGAATGAGATGAGGATGAAAGAAAATTTGAGAAAATTATTATTGAGATGAGTATCTCGTGAATGTTATTTGAAGAGTTTCTAAAAGAGAATATGACAAATGTATGGATGCGATTATTTTTTAAGACTATGCAATGCTTAAAATGTTATGGAACTTTTTGAAAAATCTAAATTCTCGATGGCAATTGCGAATTTATGACAAATTTTGAATGAGTTGAGGATTCCAAATAATATTTCAATGAAATGTGTATTTTGTTAATGACATTTGAGTGATATAATTGTTTCTAAACGAAATTCTAAAGAATGTATGAATGAGATGCAATATGTTTCAACGACTCCGAAATACTTGAGTATTTCATGGATTTTTTTTTCAAATTTCGTACAATTTTTAGCAAATGAGACATTAGAACATATATTTGTATGAATAACTATTGTCTTAATTCAATGTTATATAAGACGAGAAAGGATTTTTACGAAATTCTGAGAAATATAACAATGCGATAAGCATCTCGTAAACAACATTCGACTTAGACAGAATTTTTAAAATGAATACGGTATCATGCATGAATGATACGAGTGTTTTCTAAATAACTCTCAAATGCTCTCTGGAATCTTCCGCATAATTTCGAATACCTGGGAATTTCAAAGATTCTGACAACTTTTCAATAAGGATATAAGACAATTTCTGAATAATGGGAGATAAACATCTCGAAAGTAATATTTGCATATAAAGAAGTGTTTCAAAAGAAATTCTGACGAGAATGGGATAGATATTTTCTCAATATAATTTCAAATGATATGAGTGTCAGAAAATTTTCTAATAATATATGAATAAGATGAGTATCTCATGAATGACATTTCAGTAATATAAATGCTTTTTACAGGAATTTCGCTAAATGTATGACCATGATGTTTTTTTGAATGACTCCGGAATACTCGAAATTTCATAAATTAAATTCAAATAGTTTCCAATTATCGATGGCATGATGGCAATCGAGAATTTCTGACAAATATTTTAATGAGATGAGGATTCCAAGATATTTCTGAAAAAAATATAAATATGATGGGAAACTGTAAATGATATTAAAATTATATAAAGTTTTCTTGGAGAAATTCTGAGAAATATATAAATGCACTGAGTATATTTGCAGTAGCTTCGAAATACTTGAGTGTTTTGTGGAATTCTTTAAATTATTCTGAATACTTGATCGCAATTGAGCATAACTGATATTTGAATAAATGAAATGTTTTAAAATAAATTCTGAAGAAAAGATAAATGAGATAAGTATTTTTTTTAATTCAATTTTAAATAAGACGTCAATTGTTATGAAGGTCGGTAGTTCGGTGTGCAATTATCCGAATGGCATGAATTTGCGGTGGTGAACTATACATAAAGTGAATTTACTACTTTTGTTGGATTTTAACATTTTTTATATACATGTCTTAAAGTTCCAGACGGTTTTAAAATGGAAATAAAAAAGTAATAATTAAAAGTAATAAATAAGAAATAATTAACTAAAAACAGAAGGGGGAGATCCCCCAGTGCCGGACAGCACCCAATACCGGACAAAGTCGAAACATTGAGAAATCACGGTCCAATCAAGATGGTGTATTAGTAGAAAAGAAAGCTATTATGTAGACTAATGTTTGCGTAGAATAACACATCCTTGAAATATGCATGCCTTTTTAAAGAAGTAGAAAAGTTTAAAAATCTTTTAAAAATTGACGTATTCTCTTAATTTTGAGCCTATTTAGTAATTATATTGAATATGGAAAAATACTTTGGATCACGCAAGCATGATCGAACATAATCCTTATTTGATAGCATGAATGTATTTTGTACCATAATTGAACTAAATATGGACAAATTACAATTTTCGTTAAGCACCTCCTGTCCCGCAGTACCGGACAGCATGATTTGTTATATGATATCTTTGTAATTATTGCACCAGTGTCTCAAAATACTTTCATTTTTAATGGGTTCCGTCTATCATGGTATCAAACATGCAATAAAATTAATAAGAATGAACATTCAGAACAACATCGTAAAATGTGCTATTTTTCATCATATATGGAAGAGGTATTTGATAGCATCTTTAAAACTAAGAAAAACGCAAATTATTCTTGTAAATGTTGCAAATGCATTGAACTGGTAATTATAAACTATTCCTATAGTATACACATTCAATGATGTTCATATTTGCAGAATTCGAGGCATTTCCAGATCGTGTACCCAATACCGGACACGATCGATCAATTTGATACCAAAATACATCATCAAAATGCATTGTCATAATTCGTATTTAAATTTTCAAATTAATTTTTGTATACTATAAAAATGATAATATTTATCATAAATGGGTAACACGAGCCCATAAAATCAACATTCTTCGAATTATGAATTTAGTGGCTTAAGTGTCCGGTACTGGGGGATCTCCCCCTATATTACAAAATCATCCCATAGTTTTTTTTTGTGTAAGGACTGTGCCGGATTACAAACCTAATTTGGTAAAAAAAAATCATATTTGTTTTCATTCCTAAGTTATAAGACCTTGTTGTTGTTTACTTTTTTATTTCCAATTTTAATCCGTCTACATTTGAGCATGTGTTTACTAATTTCAAAATCCAATGAAAATGCTAAATTCACGTTACTAGCTGCTAAATTCACGTTATAGAGCTATATACCTCCAAACATGACCATTTTGAAAATTGGCATTTGTTTACTTTTTTATTCCCAATACTGTATATCCAACATATAATGGTATCTTAAGGTCTTAGGTATCTTAAATAAATTCTGAAAAATGTATGCATGAGATGAATAATTTTTCAAAGATTCCGGAATATTTGAGTGTTTTATGGAGTACTTTTAAAAATTCCGAAAACTTTAAGCTATTGAGAAATCGAACATATATCGAAATTTATTTCTAGTCGTTTCTCGTCTTATATAACATTGAATTAAGACAATACTTATTCATACAAATATATGTTCTAATGTCTCAATTGCTAAAAATTGTACGAAATTTGAAAAAAAAATCCATGAAATACTCAAGTATTTCGGAGTCGTTGAAACATATTGCATCTCATTCATACATTCTTTAGAATTTCGTTTAGAAACAATTATATCACTCAAATGTCATTAACAAAATACACATTTCATTGAAATATTATTTGGAATCCTCAACTCATTCAAATATTTGTCATAAATTCGCAATTGTCATCGAGAATTTAGATTTTTCAAAAAGTTCCATAACATTTTAAGCATTACATAGTCTTAAAAAAATAATCGCATCCATACATTTGTCATATTCTCTTTTAGAAACCCTTCAAATAACATTCACGAGATACTTATCTCAATAATAATTTTCTCAAATTTTCTTTCATCCTCATCTTATTCAAATATTTTTCAGAAGTTCTCAATTGGCGTCAGGCATATTTGGAAATATTCACAGTAATAATGAATTTAGCTTAAATATTGCGGAATCATTACTAATCTCAGTTTATACGTTTCAGCGGAATTACTTTAAAAAAAGTATTTTAATGTTATTTAAAATGTCATTCACTCATCTTAATTAATATATTATTAAAATGTTTGTAGTATCCCCGTCATTATTTGGAAATTGAAATTAAGGTAAAAGTTGTCTAATCATGCATTCTGCAGAATTTGTTTTAAAACACTTATTTTATGCAAAATTATCACTCACACTTATCTCCAATTTTTTTAGATATTTTCTAAAATCCTAATCTTATTCCAAAACATGAATTTATCAATTGCCATCAAATAAAAAGAATAATTCAATGAATTGCACTAAACACTCAAGTATTCCGAAGTCAATGAAAAACACTCATTATTCATACAATTTTCAGAATTTCTAATGGAAATCATTATATAATTCAAATATAATTTATAAGGTGGAAACCTCATTTCGACTTTCATTATCTATCTTTATTAAAAAGGCTTTCAGTCGTTGGTAGGCTCGTCTCCTGTCTCGTTTTTTATATATTAGAATATTTTGGAATCCTTATCTCATTCAAATAGTTGTCAGAAATTTTCAATTGCTAACTATAATTCGGATTTTTTCAAAGGAATTCCATAATATTTCTTATTTTAAAGTAATTTAAAAATACTTAAAATCATTCATACATTCATTAGTATTTCAACCAAGATACACCTGTCGATATTGAATATCATTCACGAGATACTCAACTCATTTATTGTTTTTTTCTTTCTAAAATTTTCTTGAATCCTCATCTTATTAAATATTTGTCAGAAGCCCTCAATTAGCATCGAGTAATTCGGAAATATTCAAAGCATTTTAATAAATTACTCAAATATTCCGGAGTCATTTTAAAGATTCTCATCTCAGTCATATATTTTAGCGGAAATTATTTAAAAAAACCACTAATATTGTTCAAATGTCATTTACGAGATTTTTATCATATACACTAGTGGGCCCGGCAAATTCGTCTTTGCCATCAAGTAGGCTGTTGAAAAACGCTATGGATCGTCCCATACAAAATGCCAGTTCCGGTTCACGCTCGTTTTTTCAAACTTTCCCGGTGAGTATCCTAGGTTTTTTATACACACAAACACGTCGGAACACTTGAAGAATAAAACGGAAAAAATAATCATTCAAATCGGTTGACCCCGTCGGAAGTCATTTCGTGACATACAAACACCACTCCATTTTTATTTATATAGATATATTGAACAGAGACTTCTAGTATCCTCGGTTCAATTTAATTTAAACTAAAAAAATATTTATCTAATTCATACATTCTTCAGAATTTGCATTTCCCGTGTGCAAATGTACTTAATAATGCTTATTAGAAATTATCTAATGCCATAGTCATATTCAGAAAATTTTCAAAAACTGCCCAGGTATTCAAAAATATGCGAAAGATTCCAGAGAGCATTGAAATATTCAAGAGTTATTTAGAATATTTTCTTTCGTATTTAATTCAGAAATACTATCTTATTCAAATGCAATTTACGAAATACTCATCTTATTCTTACATTTCTCAATCAAATATTTGTCAGAAATTTTCAATTGCCATCTGAAATTCTAATTTTTTTAAAGAATTCCAGAACATTTTAAATATTTAAGTCAATTTAAAATTTCATTCAGAAACCCTTATCGTATATAAGTATCATTCACGATCTCATTTATATATCTTGTATTCTAAAATTTTCTAGAATCCTCATCTCATTAAAATATTTGCCAGAAGTTCTCAATTGGCATCAAAAATTTAGAAATATTCAAAGTTTTCATAAATTACTGAAATATTCCGGAGTCATTGAAAAGATTCTCGTCCCAGTCATATTTAGCGGAAATTCTAAAAAAAAGTACTTATATTGTTTGAATATCATTCACGAGATATTTATTTTATAATAGTATCAATACATTTTCTAGAATTTTTTTTAAATTAAATGAAACAAAAAATACTTATCTCATGCATGCATTCTTCAAAACTTCTTGTCAAACACTTTTTTATGCATAAAATAGAAGTTTTATAATATCCTAATATCATTCAAACATATGTCAGAATTTCTCAATTGGCATCAAGTATTCGGAACACTTGAAAAATTTCATAAAACACTCAAGTATTCCAGAGTCATTGATAAAATTCTCATCTCATTCATGTATTTTTCAGGATTTCTTTAGGAAACCATTATGTAATTCAAATAACAAGACACGCATTTCATTTATATGTTATTCAGATATTGGAATCTTCATCTTATTCAAATGCTTGTAAGAAATTCTCAATTGCTATCAAGACCGGATTTTTCAACAAATTTATTATATTTCAAATATTACAGTCAATTAAAAATACTCATCTCATTCATACATCATCAGAATTTCATCAGGAAACCCTTATCGTATATAAATAACATTCACGAGAAATTTCACTCATATCTTCTTCTTTCTGGGCGTTACGTCCCCACTGGACAGTGCCCGCTTCTCAGCTTATTGTTCTAATGAGCACTTCCACAGTTATTAACTGAGAGCTTACTATGCCAATGACCATTTTTGCATGCGTATATCGTGTGGCAGGTACGAAGATACTTGATGTCCTGGGAAGTCGAGAAAATTTCCGACCCGAAAAGATCCTCGACCGGTGGGATTCGAACCCACGACCCTCAGCTTGGTCTTGTTGAATAGCTGCGCGTTTACCGCTACGGCTATCTAGGCCCCTTCACTCATATATTTTTTTCTGAAATTATCTGGAATCCTCATCTTATTAAAATATTTAACAGAAGTACTAAATAGGCATGGAGTATTCGGAAATATTCAAAGTTTTCATAAATTACTAAAATATTGCGGAGTCAATTTAAAGATTCTCATTTCAGTCACACATTCAGCGGAAGTTATTTAACACTTATATTGTTTGAATATCATTCACAAGATGTTCATGTTATTCATATATTATATGGATATTTTCTAGTATCCTCGTCTTATGTTAGAATTGATTTATAAAAACACTCTACTTATCTCATTCATGCTTTCTTCAAAAATTTCTTTTAAAAACACTCCTTTTATGCAAATATCGCTGACGAGATACTCCAATTTTTTTTTTTCAGAAATTGTCTAATATTCTATTCAAATATATGCCAGAAATTCTCAATCACCATCAAGTATTCAGAGTAATTTGAAGAATTCCACAAAACACTCAAGAATTTAGAAGTTACTGAAAAAATACTCAGCGCATTTACACATTTCTCAGAATTTCTTCAAGAAACCTTTCTATAATTTTAATATCATTTACAGATTCCCATCACATTTATATATTTTTCAGAAATATTTTTGGAATCCTCTTCTCATTAAAATATTTGTCAGAAATTCTCGATTGGCATGATGGCATCGATAATTCGTGACTGTTCAAAGTATTTCATAAATTATTCGAGTATTCCGGAGTAATTAAAATATTACTCATCTTAGTCATACATTTAGCGGAATTCCTGTAAAAAGCATATAACTCAATTGTCATTCATGAGATACTCATCTTATTCATATATTATTAAGAAATTTTCTGACACTCATATCATTTGAAATTATATTGAGAAAATATCTATCCCATTCTCGTCAGAATTTCTTTTGAAACACTTCTTTATATGCAAATATTACTTTCGAAATGTTTATCTCCTATTATTCAGAAATTTTCTTATATTCTTATCTTATTGAAAAAGTTGTCAGAATCTTTGAAATTCGCAGATATTCGAAAATATGCGGAAGATTCCAGAGATCATTCAAATAGTCGAGAGTTATTTAGAAAACACTCGTATCATTCATGCAAGATACCGTATTTATTTTAGAAATTCAGTCTTATTCGAATGTTGTTTACGCGATACTTATCGCATTCTTATATTTCTCAGAATTTTCGTAAAAATCCTCATCTCATTAAAATATTTGTCAGAAATTTTATATTGCCATCGATAATTCGGATTTTTTCCAAAGAACTCCATGATATTTTAAATATTGAAGTGAAATAAAAATACTCATCTTATTCATACATTTATCAAAATTTCATTCAGAAACCATATATGAATATTATTCACGAGAAACTCATTTCATTTAAATATTTTGTTATACTTAATTTTTTTCAAAATCCTCATCGCATTAAAATATTTGCCAGAAGTTCTCAAATAACATCGAATATTCAGAAATATTCAAAATTTTCATAAATAACTGAATTATTCCGGAGTCATTCAAAATATTCTCATCTCAGTCAAACATTCAGCGGTAATTCTTAAAAAAGGAGCATATATTGTTTAAATAATTTATTTAATTATATTCATATAATATTGAGACGTCTTATTTAAAATTGCATTAAAAAAATACTTATCTCAATCATGCATACTTCAGAATTTCTTCTAAAACATTCCTTTTATGCAAATATCACTGACGAGATACTCTATTTTTTCAGAAATTTTCTAATATTCTAATCTCATTCAAATATAAGTCAGAAATTCTCAATCGCCATCAAATATTCAGAATAATTTAAAGAATTCCACAAAACACAAGTATTTCTAAGTTGCTGAAAAAATGCGAATGTTTCGAGAGAGCATTCAAATATTCGAGAGTTTACTAGAAAATACTCATTTCGTTTATACATTGAACCGTTTTTTTTAGAAACCCTTATTTCATTTGAATGTAATGTATTACTCAAAATGTTGGTAAAGCTCCTCATCTCATTCAAATATTTGTCTGGAATACCCATTTGTCATCAGGTATTCGGAAATATTCAAATTATTCCATAAAAATCTCAAATATTATTAGGATTTATTTTAATAAACCAACATGTCATACAAATAGTGTTCTTGTCATAGCTTTGTTTGTTTTCAACTCGATGTATTTCAAAATATTGTACACTTTAACAAAGACTTTTTAAGCAATCATCTTTTCATATTGCAGCCTTTTTCAGTGTCTACCAGTAATTGGAAAATATTCAACAAATTCCCAATAATCACATTCAAATTGTCTGTCCAAAGTTCTCAGCCACAAACAATTAGAATATTTTCAATGAATTTCGGGCATCCCACTTAGAAAGCCATGAGATACAAATATTTACTTGGAATTTCCAATGCCAATTGTAATATGAAATATTTAATTCAAGATCAGTTGCATCGTATACTTAGTACATTCCGCACAAGCACGCTCGCTTGATACATACAGCACGAGCATGTTGATCGCCAGGAGCAAGCTGAGAACCGACCGCTCTGAAATTAAAAATGACTTATGACTTATTATTTACTAATTTAGAAAACTCTAATCCCCCAATATATTTTATTCAACAAAATTAAGAAGATTTGTTCAGAACAATTTGCAGATAAAATTAAAATTGATCCAAGAATTCGAGGCTCGAAGTAATCAACACGTGATACCAATATCAATATCAACAGATCACCCATCCTACATCATTAGCAAAATGACTCACAGTTAGATGAACACATTTCATTTATCGCTTGTTGGTCGGTTTTTCGTATTCCTTCTTCCCACGGCCCGCTGCTGTTGCAGCGGAAATCGTTTGCGCATGAAATGGAAATTGAAAAAGTATGCTATGAATTTTATTTTTCAGCCTTATAATTAGCACCAATAGATTGCAAATTTTCTCAGCAATTCATTGGTATATAAAAAATGTATGCTTTCATATTAGAAAACCAAATAATCTTGGGGCAAACAACTGCATGTCTTACGAGCGCACCCACCATCCATGGTAATACCATCCTTTGCCACGTTCAAAGAGTAACGGTTCATTTCTTCAACGGCTAGGGTGGGCATGCGAATTTTCATATAATTTCAATATTGCAATTGGAGCAGTCAAATTTATTTCAAAAAAGCATCAGTTAGATAGGTAGTTTACTCATCATTTTCAAATAACCATGGAACATAACAACACTTCCTTATCAGGTTTTATCAAACATAATTTTATATATTGTTGACATATGTTCCCTCATGCAAATCATAATAAGTGTGGAAGCGTCAAATCAATTCTAACTCGCGCAAAAGTTTTATCAAGTTGTTGTATATTTCTTTCACTGCTGAACTGGGAATAAAAGTGCGAGATTGCTTCGAATCATAGTCAGATCATTTATCTTTGGACTGCGATGAATAATCCCGCTGAAGTAACTGACTCGATTTGATGCCATCGCGCACTTTCATTAGCGTTCCCGCACTTGTAAAAACTTTTGCGATAGTCCAGTAGTGAAATAAGTATCATTATGAACTTTCACATGAAATTGTACTTATCCAAGAATCAAATATCTCTATCATCAAACTCATCAACCACCAGAAAGTTTCCCATTAGCTGCAACGTGGATTACTCCTAGAATTCATTTTGCCACTTGGATGAACTATGCCTGATTCATCGATCGTTGCATGGCTATCGTTGGCAATTTGATGGCTAATTTTATGAGAAAAATGATGATTTTTAAATCGCGTTTAAAAGACATTCCCGTATTCCTGCCTAATTTTATTGGAAATATTTTTTTACAGGAATAATCCTTGAGGAAATATCTATCGATGGATGTTTTCCAATTTTCAAAATATGCCCCCCAAACAGCTTCTATCAGATGAAATAGCAAGCAATGTCTTATATTTTCGGCATTTCATTTACCACTCAAAAGACATTCCAGCTAAATCTAATAACTTTATGAACATGGTTTCTTCACAAGAAATAATCTCCTTTCAATTTCAAAGAGACAAGTGAGTTTAGAATTTTGAAAAATTTGTCAAATTTGTTAAAATTGCGATCAAAGTTGCCCGCGCGCATTTCAGACGCGCCACTGACTTGGGCCTTCTTAAGAATTGATTATCAGCAAACACATACATACGATCTTTAAACGCGTAATTTTTCACAAATGCATCTTTAATTTAAGAAGCAGATTTAAATTTGCGGAGAAAACAATCATTCTACTAAATTAACGCTCTCGTGAAAAATAAAAATTATGATCTTAATTCGCGCATGATACCGTAAAACGGGGTAACTTTGATAGTTTTTTCGAAGAAAACTTGAATATATATGCATGCTGTTTCAAAGAATTATAATTTATATTTTTAAAACAAGTACTGGCATCCTACCTATCGATTGCTGTTGATAGATTGCCAAAAGATTTATTTTGAATGGATATATAAATTTTCATATAATCGAAAGTCGGTCTTCTGTTTTAGGGTAACTTTGATAATGGAGTATGCATCGAACAAAATTGAATGAATTACGAACATTTGTAGGGCATTGCCCATACCTATAGGCGTTTAACGTTATATGGAAA
>NW_018736045.1:0-73808 GCF_002204515.2 Aedes aegypti
ATCTACTACTGGTCTGCTAAAATATGGATTATTAGAAGTAACAGGAAAGTCGTATTCAAATTAGGATTACTATGAATGTTGCTGAATCGGTTTTCTAAGGAACCTGTTCCCTGGGATTGCTTGAATGGATTTTGGAATGGGAGAGGATTTTGAGGTTGGGAGTGGGACAAAGGAAAGGTATTGAAGTTATGGTTCGGATTAAAGTAATTAAGTCGGGGTGGTTCCTGGGGCGGAACAATTTCATCAGAAGTTTGAGTGCCCACATCTTTTCCTTTCCTGCGTTGCAACTCAAATTCTAAATCCATTATTCTGTTTTGCAGAGAATGAATCCAATCGAGGTCGTCCTGACTTAAAACAGTCATTCTAGGAGGCGGTGTGACATCCAACTCTACCCGTTCATGATTGACATTTGCTTGGCTTGTTTCTTGCTCATTATTTTCTGGGTTTGCAGACGAGGATTCATTTAGGGATGACTTGTTCAGCTCTGGTTCCAAAATACCTACTATATCTACCAACACGTTTTGCAAATTGCTATGGAGATTAGGTGAATCTTTGGCCGAAGTTAAAATCACTATAATACGAGCTCCTAAATGTAGTAGACGAGCACTGTAAAGTTTCCTTTCATCCTCGCTATTTATTAAATCCCACTTAGCCTTGATTTCGGAAAGTTTTTGCAAAGATGTTTGAATTTCGTGTTTTACATCGCCTTTAAAAATACCCTTCAAACTATTAGCAGAACACTGTTTCTCGTTTTTAAGACTATCGCGTAGCCATTTTCTTTTCTGGGATAAACTCAAATTCGCATCTATCACTATCGATCGCGATTCCAGCTCCCAATCTATTCATCGACTTCAAGAAAATCTACTCTCATGCCATAATACCATTTGATTATGAGCTCACTAGCTTGATCGAATGTTGGACGAGCTAAAGCCATTTTAGCCTTTTATTAAAATAAGAAAATGAATTTCGCAACAAATATTTACAGAATATGTAAATAAATCTCTGATAAATAAGTAAATAAATATTGTAAATAAATCTATCTAATAAATAAATACATTAAGAGACAATACAAGTAAATAAATCTCTTAATAAGTAAATAAATATTGTAAATAAATCTATCTAATAAATAAATACATTAAGAGACAATACAAGTAAATAAAGCTCTTAAGTAAATAAATATTGTAAATAAATTTAACTAATAAATAAATACATTAAGAGACAACACAAATAAATAAATCTCTTAATAAATAGATGATGAATATGCCAAATAAATATATCACAGGAAACATAAAAGAAAATAAATAAATAAAGCTATCACAGTTTCCTTGAATAATTTAATTCGAAAAATTAAATCTTTCACAATTATTCACAATCAATAAGAAAAATAAGCATTTATTGCTAATTGAATACATGCAACATCGAACATTTGAAATTGACGAAGTTCCAGTTTGAGCTCGAAAATAATAAAGTGGTTCAAATTTCAGATTTGTAATTCAATTCAATATCTGAAATGAATGGCATTTATGTAGTGGGTTATCATCACTCGCAACAATCCGCAATTTGCTTTTTCCACAATTTTCACAATAATTAATAAGGGTCCACTATTTCCACTCAACGACCACGCGATTATTGAAATTAATTTAATTAATTAATTGTTACTCTTTAATTTGGATAAATTATTTAAATTCAACAAAAATAATAAGAAAAAAGGAACTACACTAAGGAAACTAAAGAAATTTACACTAAGAAAAAACTTTAAAAAACTTCAATTCAAAAAACTAATAATTTGCTGAACTATTCACATTTAAGCCCTCTCAGGGTCTATCCGGGAGAATCGTTCAGGGGCGGACTCACAACCCACACTTGCTTCGCGAAATCACTGTATCCACAACGAAAGAGGGAGGAAAGGAATAGCACTTTAAATAAATAATTATGCCTTAACACTACAAATTTCAATTTCAACTTCAAAACGAGTAATTTATTTAATATTTACAAATTTTATAGTTTTGGAAGGGAATTCATGGGGTATTTAGGGATGCACAAAATTAACTTCACCTGACCACTTGCTGGTTTACTCCACTTCTGGCCAACCGATTGGACTTCGTTGCTTGCGTCCTTGCGTCGAGTGTCGAGGCTACCTTAAGCCGGATCTGGATGACTGCTCTGCTCGATTCTGCACTAGATGTTCACCTCCACTTATCTCGGTACTACGAGGGATTGACACTGGTAGGAATTTAGTTCCTGGATGAATTCAAATGAAGGTTTTAGGTCACAAACGAATCGAACTGTAGAAAATTAGTTACCAAAAGATCTCGTTGGCTCCTCTTGCATCGCCTTATATGCAAAATTTGCCTTTCAAAATCATGACGAAGCATAGTAGCCATGTATACGGAACATTTCCCGGGAGAGTTTTGCTTCCGTATGGTTGGTATCTAGCGCCATGTTTTTTTTTTTGTGCATAAAGGGAATGGCGATACCAGAGGTTTTATAGGAAGGGTTTCAAATTCAAATTTAAATTATTTTTATTTACAAATTCATGTTTTTTTTTATTTAATTAATTGGTTATATTAAGGGTAACTGGTATCGAAGGATAGGGGGAAAGGGATTATATTTACATATTAAGATATTTATATTTAAACTAGGGTTGAAAGCACAATTATTTACAAATTTACAAGTATTTACAAAACTATGAACATGTTAACAAAGTATGGATATTTACAAAAAAAGAAGAAAAATATATATAAAAAACAAAAGAAAAAATACAAAAAAGGCAAATGCATGATTGTGACCTATCACATAGGTAACAATTATCCCGGATCGGGTGTAAAAAAAAAACAAAGTTTTTTTTTTATTATGGGGCACTCTATAATTGAGTGATTAGATAACAAAAAAAGTTCAAGCAAAAGTTCTCTCTTCTTCCAGATTTAATTGATTTGATTTGGAGCAATGATTGATCCTATGCGGCAAGTGCTGTTGCTCAAAATCACATAAATTTGGAAGAATGAGCCTGCTTTTGCGTGAATCCGGTTATTGTTCTCTGCCACAGACTATAGGATTCCCAGGCGTCCAACTTGATTATAAGTTACGCTACACAACTCTCTGCTCTGCCAATTTTAGTTGATTCTTCGCAATGATTGATCCTGGACGGCAAGTGCTGTTCCGAGGAATCATATAAAATTGTAAGAGTGAGCCTGGTTGTCGCGGAATTCATCTTTGTCAAAAACTTTCAATATCCGAATCTTTTCTTCAAGCTACCTTGTGGATAGAACTGCCGTTTATTCTTTCCATAGTTCTCTTCTCTTCAAAATTCAGGTTGATTTAGAGCAATGATTGTTCCTATGCGGCAAGTGCTGTTCCTCAAAATCACTTGAATTTGGAAGAGTGAGCCTGCTATGGATAGAAATATAGCAATCCTTTCCGGTCGCTTGAAGGAAAAGATCCGGAGCTTCCAAAGTCTTTCCATTTGGTAGAGGGATCTGCATGTCGAGATTTGGTCAACTATGAAGACCTATTCAACTAGTAGTTCTCTGCTATTTCAAATTCAATTTAATTGAGAGCAATGATTGTTCCTGAGCGTCAAGTGCTGTTGCTCTTAATTACGTGAATTTGAAATAGTGAGGCTCACTATCTAGTTGAATACGTACTTCTATGTCGCCATGATCTGGACAGGTGATTTGTCCCGATGATTAATTAGAATTAATAAATTGTGATCTACAAACTGCAATTATACTTGAAATTACAAAACCATATTTCGTCAGAAAAGCTCGCATTTTGCCACTCACAGAACCCACTGAACAAGGCCTAAATTAATTATTTTCCTGTCAACATTTGTTGACAAAATAACTTAGAACTAATGTACTTAATTAGAGAGAAAAACAATGATTACTTCTCTTTTTTTTGTAGTGACGTCACAAGATTTCTCTTGGACCAGATTTTATATATTCACATTCACTCATCTCATTTCACAAACATTCATTAAGCCATTCAATCATTTCATTTCCACTCATTCACGTTCATAATTATCAGTCATCCCATGCATTCACACTTTCTCATTCAAAAATTACACTCATCCTATTTAATTACTACTAAAACATGATTCTAGGGCGCCCTTAATTTGTGGTTGTTTCTTAGATCACACTAGCGTCTCTTATTCAAAGAGAGCTGGTGATCTTTCTGCGAAACTTAAATTTAATGAACCGATCTCAATGCTGCTTCTTTACTTTCTCGCATGCGAGAAAAAATTGCAAGCAACATGAGGGGCTTTTAATGACTACAGCGAATGTCGACCATACCAGGTTGAAAAAAAACCTTTTACTCAGCCCTGTGTATGTCGACTAAATAAAGAAGGCTCTTGTGTGGGTGTGAAATGTCAAAGCTTGTTTACATTTCGCCAGAAATATGTTGAAATTTTAGCACCGTGAATCGTAAAGAATTTCACTGTTTTCTCGTTTTTTTCAGCAGTTTTCGGATGATAATTGGAGTCAGACACATCGATTTTAATTGAAGGTATGTGCCTATATAATTGTGCTTGATTGTTTTCATTTATTTTCAGATGCTACTATGGAAAATTAATTGCCTGCATAGTGTCGTAGTGAATGGAGACAATAATAAATAAAAAAAAAATGAACAGAAAAGGAAATTTGATTGATTTATTTATCTTTTTTTATTGCGAAAAGAAATATCTCGGACATTGGCCCAATGATCAAATAATTGATTGATCAATGAAAATATGTGTACTTTGTTGAACAGGTCCAAAAGCTGAATTTGCCAAAGATGTTGTATGATGTCTGTTCGTGTAAGTATTAGTTCGCTCTTATGGTAAGAGAAGATGGGATTTACGCCCTAATTGCGGATTGATGCCCTAGCGTGATTCGTAGAACCGCAATATGCGCATAAAATGTAGGATGAGCGCTCGCAATTTCCTACCGGGTGGCCAAAATTGCCACAACTAAAGCATCTGTTTTCAGGTGGGGGTGGTACGAATCGAAGCAGTACTCCTGGGCCGATGATATTTTCCTATGGCAATCAGGATTTGTTGGTTTCAAGGGTTGAAACTTTGCGTAGCATGAATGCAGTTTGGGTGATCGGGGATAATAGGAATATGTTGATTGCTGATTAGAAAATGGGTAGGATGACCGATGCAATAAATTGGACGGATAATCACTGTTCCATGATTTCGAAAAGCATTGTATATTAGGCATGTAAGTCCTGTATGTCGTTGGTGATTGTGAATTGTCACATTTCAACTGTGATGAAACGTATGGTAGATTCTGGTGTTCATTTGAGTTAATTGTTCCGCTCAAAGAATTAGAATCTATCGCCGTCGGTGGATTCATGTCGGCTTTTGCATGTCAATTACCGGTTCAGATTCAACAGAACTATATGTGGAATTGCTCGATACACTGCCGTCGGCAACTGAAATTTGCACAGATGATTCTTCTTCGTTCATTTCGGCAAGTTTACTTTCCAGTTCTTTGACTCGAAACAACAAAGACTCCACAACAGCTCTGTCATCAGCGCTCAGATTCGGGTGTTTTGCAGATAACTGCATGTAGTCAGACAAGAATGTCGAAAACGTAGCCATTGCCATAAGATCAATTCACAAAATAATAAAAACCAAAATGCAGAAAAAGTAATTCACAAAAGAAAAAATCACACAATAGATTCAATTCACAAAAGACATTCAATTCACTACACAATCAATTCACAAAAGAAATTCTATTCAATACAAAATCAATTCACACGCTATTTAAATGAAAATAATTCTATTCAGGACTGAAACAATGAGCTATAGAATGACACTTGATTGTTCAATGAACAATGAAAAAAAAAGCTATTATCATCATCCGAAATGGTTTTGTTCAAACATAATCGATTTTGCAATTTGAAAGCACAATTTAGTAATTCTAATTATGAAAGAAGTTGGAACGAAATTGAAATTTTTCGATTTCGGATTCTCCCGGAGCACAATTCAAAAAAGGTTCTAATTTAGAGTTAAAGTAGAAACTTTTTTGTTCACACACTAATTTACGTTGGGCGCCAATTGTTACTCTTTAATTTGGATAAATTATTTAAATTCAACAAAAATAATAAGAAAAAAGGAACTACACTAAGGAAACTAAAGAAATTTACACTAAGAAAAAACTTTAAAAAACTTCAATTCAAAAAACTAATAATTTGCTGAACTATTCACATTTAAGCCCTCTCAGGGTCTATCCGGGAGAATCGTTCAGGGGCGGACTCACAACCCACACTTGCTTCGCGAAATCACTGTATCCACAACGAAAGAGGGAGGAAAGGAATAGCACTTTAAATAAATAATTATGCCTTAACACTACAAATTTCAATTTCAACTTCAAAACGAGTAATTTATTTAATATTTACAAATTTATAGTTTTGGAAGGGAATTCATGGGGTATTTAGGGATGCACAAAATTAACTTCACCTGACCACTTGCTGGTTTACTCCACTTCTGGCCAACCGATTGGACTTCGTTGCTTGCGTCCTTGCGTCGAGTGTCGAGGCTACCTTAAGCCGGATCTGGATGACTGCTCTGCTCGATTCTGCACTAGATGTTCACCTCCACTTATCTCGGTACTACGAGGGATTGACACTGGTAGGAATTTAGTTCCTGGATGAATTCAAATGAAGGTTTTAGGTCACAAACGAATCGAACTGTAGAAAATTAGTTACCAAAAGATCTCGTTGGCTCCTCTTGCATCGCCTTATATGCAAAAATTTGCCTTTCAAAATCATGACGAAGCATAGTAGCCATGTATACGGAACATTTCCCGGGAGAGTTTTGCTTCCGTATGGTTGGTATCTAGCGCCATGTTTTTTTTTTTGTGCATAAAGGGAATGGCGATACCAGAGGTTTTATAGGAAGGGTTTCAAATTCAAATTTAAATTATTTTTATTTACAAATTCATGTTTTTTTTTATTTAATTAATTGGTTATATTAAGGGTAACTGGTATCGAAGGATAGGGGGAAAGGGATTATATTTACATATTAAGATATTTATATTTAAACTAGGGTTGAAAGCACAATTATTTACAAATTTACAAGTATTTACAAAACTATGAACATGTTAACAAAGTATGGATATTTACAAAAAAAGAAGAAAAATATATATAAAAACAAAAGAAAAAATACAAAAAAGGCAAATGCATGATTGTGACCTATCACATAGGTAACAGTTAGTAGCATGTTACATAATTCCAGGTTCAGCTGAGACTTGGAGCACTTCAATGCCTTCAACTTTTGTTTGATGGTTTGAACGTACCTCTCAGCTTGGCCGTTAGTTGCCGGATGATACGGTGCACCCATCTTGTGTACTACACCGTTCATCTTCAAGAATCGCTGGAATATCTCCGATGTAAATTGGACACCATGGTCGCTTACCAGAATTGACGGAATGCCAAACTTACTGAAGATCTCGCGACACATGCTAACGGTGCACTCGGCCGTGGTGGATCTGCAGATCTGAACCTCCGGCCACTAGCTGTAAGCGTCAACGTAGATGAAGAAGTAGGTATCCATGAAGGGACCAGCGAAGTCGACATGGACCCTTTGGAAAGAAGCACTCGGAGTTTCCCAGCAATTAAGGTCCATCTTCGTTGGCTCGGCACGGTACCGATTGACAGTCGGCGCAGTTTGATACCATCTCCTCTAATTCTACCCCATTACCCCAAATGTCACTAACCCGAACGCCATTACCCCGAATTCCAAAACCCCGAACGACCCATCACCCCGAATGACATTACTCCGAATTCAAAAACCATGGGGAAATGTCATCAATATCATCATGTCAAGATAATTGTGAATTCGGGGTGAAGGAATTCGGGGTAATGGTACATTCGGGGTAATGGAATTCGGGGTGATGGGATTAGGGGTAATGGGGTAGAATCGTTACGAGATGTTGTGGAATGTTGATGGAAAGGGTAGTGCCATAGGATACGTTCGGTAGACGTTATCTATCACTTTGAGAAACTTGTTTCCACAGGGGCCGTCTATAAATGACGTAGCATTTTTTCACTGATTTTTACACCCCCCTCCCCCCTCGTAGCATTTCGTCACAAATTCTAATACCCCCCCTTGGAAAATACGTAGCATTTCAAGGAGCCCCTCCCCCTCACACCGTTTTTTTCTCAGTTATTTGGCTAAAACGGAACATTAGAATCCAGAAATTCGAAACAAGGTTCGGTATCAATTGATATTATATTAACAATAGTTTGATATATCGTAGCGCTCAATAGTCATTAAGAAACAGTTCAAACAAACTTATTTCCTGTTTAAGGTGAAGATGAATCGAAGCCAAACCTCAAATTTTCAAGAGCACAAATCTAGAGATTCAAACATCCGTTTAAGCTGGAAATTCAATCGATTGGTCACTGGCTGGTGGTGATCAATCGATTTAGTTTTCAGCTCAAACGGGTGTTTGGTTCTCCAGATTTGTGCTCTTGAAAATATAAGGTTTGGCTTTGATTCATCTTCACCTTAAGTTACATAATTTTGGTATCGAGTTTATACAGGTTGAATTTATTTTGTAGTAGGTACTTTTGCTGCTTTTTTCTACAACTAAGAATGTAGAAAAAAGTAAAAATCTTTGTTCGCATTGAAAACAGTAATGAGTAAGGGTGCAAATTTCATAATACATTTAACAGAAATTCCGTTATGTTGGAGGATTTTTTTTAATGAGTCGTTGTAAAGAAACAGACTTTAGTGAATAAAATCAACAAAATACCTTATTTTGGAATAAATCTTCGTTACTGTTATATAAACTGAAATCCATCCAACAAACAGTCGCCAGAGAAAAAATATGTAATGTATGGAATATTTTGAAAATCTTAGCTTTTTTATATCGTTTATATTCATACTGAAATATGCCTACACAACTCATAATGAAACCATGATATGATAAAAATGCTCTTTCCCTGATTTACCAAGTGATTAAGGAAACTAAATGATAGGATAATTTTGATAATACTCAAATTGGATGTCCTCATTGATATCCGGCTATTCCATCAAGAGCATTGTTATATTAAATCGAATCAATAAATTGATTGAGTTGAAATCTCCTGCAAAATTTAACGCATATCTCACTGAATTGATAACTTGTTTTACTATAATAACGTGAATATTTGCTTAAATTAGTATATTGTATTCTTTTTAAGAAGTCCAATTTAATAACATAAAAACGGTTGATTCTATTTTTTGTCAACAAATGGGAAAACATTGTTTTCCAAGTCGATAAATCATTGTTTTTTTTTATAAACTTATTAAACTTTAAATTTTTCTATTCATAAAATAATTTAGACACGAATACAACATAATATTGACACAATAATGTAAAGCTTAAGCTTAGCTTTACATTAGCTTTATTAAATCTAATTGATTGCATTTATCAGAAGTATTTAAAATTTCTTAGGTAATTTTTATTATGATATATGTTAATCTGTTGAAGCTGAATCAGAATTAATAACCCGAGTTCAAAAGTTTGTAAAAAGTCAATAAAGTTTGATTAAAAAAAAACTTTGTATTTTTTTGTCAACGCTGCTCTTTTTCCCGACATGATTCAAATTGCTACGTCCACTAGTTGGGACCCCTCCCTCTCCCTCGTCACACATCGTCACATACTCGTGAAGACCCCCTCCCCCCTAAAATGCTACGTCATTTATGGACGACCTCACACAACATTTGCACGTGGCGAAATGCACCATCAGTTAGACTCTCTTTCAATGTTGGTAATTTATTGATAGTTGAAATTATGTGTATAATTCCTTAGCAATTTGAAGGATAATGTGAAAAATAAACAATTTAAAATGTTGAAAAAATGAAAAATGTACCATCGTCAGATAGGCCCTTTTACAACTAAAATCGTAACTTTGCATGCTTGTGAGATAAGGCCGTGCTAGTTTACGTAGATAATGACACGAATAATGATAAATCGAGTTTATTTTTCATGTTGATAGGCCCTTTTAAAAAGTTTTGCTGGTATTTCTAGCGAAGCATTTTAAAAAAGCTTATCTACAAAACGTAAACATTGAGAATCTCGCGATTGTAGATTCAGTACCTTATTGATTATTCCAATTTCAAACCCATTCCCTTTTTTACTAGTTTTATACTTGTGTTTTACACCCATCATGTTATATTATGTGGGACATAACGTTTTCAATCTCACATAACACATCTCATGGAAATGGGCAAGTTCAAACATCATTGGCAGATAGGCCTTTTCAAGAGTCTACCAGTCTTATATGTTTAGGTTAGGTTAAGTTAAGTATATTCAAAGCGTTTTTTTTCTCTTATAAGCAGGTGAAATCAACTCACCTGTAAAAAATCTGAACTGCTACGGCAAGTGAAATGTAATATGTTGTTAACCTTCCAGTCGTCGCGCGGTTCGTCACCGTCAGAACCACCACGCTGCTGTTGTGAGCGGAAAGCGAGCTTTTTTCACCAGTGTTGTACAAAATACAACAGCGCGACGACTGAAGTGTTAAAAAAATGTTAATAAAATCTTAAATTTGTTTTACCAAATTAGGATGATAGTGTTGTCTAATAACACAGAATACCTAGATATAAGAAATGAATGTAATGTTTGAAATGATACTAATAAAGAAATTAAAAAAAAGTCTACCAGTGTTCTTTTGATTGGATTTGGTTTCAGTTCAGCCTTTTGCATGTTCGTGAGTTTGCAGGTGTAATTTACGTAAACATTGATACGAATAATGTAAAATCGAGTTTATTTACATTTTGCAGTTAGGTTCTTCTAAAATGTAACGCTAGATTTTTTATATGGGGATGGGATGTTTCGCAAATTGCGTTATTTACATAATATTTGAACGATCCATCACCCGCACCACCGCACAATGGTCCGAAGGCGCCCAAAACCTCAAAAATCAAAGTTGTTTTATCTGAACAGTTATATTTTTCCCAACTTCCTTAACTCTTCTGTGATCCAAATCCAAAGTTTGAAGCAGATTCATTGGGTTTTGAATTTTATACAGCTCCTAGAGTGGACCGTGGACATGATTTTTCAAGAAAATGAATATTTGCAATCCATCTTTCACAAGCAATTTATGAATTTAAAAAGAGCTCAAGCCGCAATGGTATCTTCAGAGAAGTTGTTTGTATATACATAAAGTACACCTGAGTTGAATAAAAATTTTCATAAAATTCATACAAAGTGAATTAAAGTTAAAATAGTTCAAAAACCATATTATTTTTCAGAAAAGTACTCTAAGATATTAGTAGCCCACGAATGCCCGCGATGAGAATAAGTTCATTCGAAAGCTAAAAACAAGAGCTTTCAAGTAGGGTACAAATTATTTTGCGAAAACTTGCGATAGACCACTTTCAACGCTTTTGCAGGTGTACGGAGTGCAATTCTAATTAAATAATAATAATCCTGTGATACGCTAGTACGTGCATTGCAATCGCAGTAGCCATGAATTGCATACCGAGAAGAAACGAGAAACTCGCTGCTATCTTCTTTTCTTTTCTGGCATTACGTCCCAAATGGGACAAAGTCTGTTTCTAAGCAGGCAGGTGTTCTTATGTGCGCTTCCGCAGTTATTATCTGAGGACTTTCTTTGCCGATTGACCATTTTTGCATGTGTATATCGTGTGGCAGGTACGATGATACTTCATGCTCTGGCAAGTCGAGAAAATTTACTTTTCCAAAAGACCCTCGACCCATAATTAAATATTGTCCACACCTATATTTGATATTATTAGGGTATTGAAATACTTTGAATTAAAATTTGAACTGTCACTAAATAATAAAACTCAAATGTGGGCTTCGTAGCCGCCGCATCGTACTAATGATTGTGGGTTCGATTCCCACTGTAGGCCGGAAAACTTATCGTGTGGAATGTTCTCCGACTGTACCATTGGGCGTTGCATGCTAGTCCGTTGTCTAGTGTGGTGCTTCCTTCAAAGGGCAAAATGCCCACTGGAAGCATTAATGTGTCGGTGTCTTGTAAAAAAAATATCTCGGCTTATATAAATGGTTGATCGAAACTATTTCCTTCGACGTGCAGTCTCCAGATAAAATGAAACAAATTGGAAAAATCATTCCCTACGTGGACTTGCTTTTGCTTTCAAAACAAGTATGATTACAGACTGAAGCTATAGACATGACAATCATGCTGAAACTGATTAAATGGATGATACTTGCATCAAGGCAGGGTTAGATCTGAGATATTTATGGACAAATGTGCATGAAATTTTCACATTTTTTTCAGACATCACATGAATTTCAAAATATATATTTGAGTGATTTTTTCAATCACAAGTTCATCGTAGTGATTTATTTTACAAATCTGAAAAATTGGCGTAGAGCTTCCATACCTTTGAATGAATAAATTATATTTTTTTTTTTGTCAAAAATTTCACTTCAGTCTAGTTGTTTATACTATTGGAGTTGTACATGGAAAAAATACTCAAAAATATATGTTGAAATTCAAGTAATGCCTAACATGCTGTGAAAATTTCATTTCAATCCGTCAATAAATAACTGAGAACTAGCCTGTCCAAGTTGACCATTATGTATAGAAGATTGAAAAAGTTGAAAATGTATTGTCCAAACCTGAATATTCTAATTATCAGTCCAAAACAAGAGAAAAATTGAAAACAAAAGTCCATAATAGTTAAATATGGCATAAAATATCTCAAATATATGATTTCAGCTATATAAAAGAGAGTTTGAGGTTTTGTCCGACATTTGTTCTAGATCGAACCACTGTGCACCGACCTATCAAAATACAAACATTATTGTTCGTTTTTTTAAACTTGAAACAATCGCACTGAAACGAACCCGGGTCATGTCGCGTCGAATTTCGAGGTTATGTTTAGAATTTCCGTTTAAGCAACCGAACGATCCGGAACGCGCACAGAATCGCACTTTTTCCTCGGCAGACAATTAATCGTCCCATAAAAAAACATAAAATTTCCATAAAAAATGCAAAATTTGCCAGAAAATAAATAAGGGTAAAATCAACAGAAAAGTTAAAAATTTACATAAAAAAATAAAGAAGTGCATAGAAAAAACAAAATTTTCCATAAATAAAAAAATTTTGAGCAATAAATAGATTCAAAAGTGCAGTAGAATCGCCAAAAATCTCACTAAAAAATATCGAATTTTACATTTAAAAACCTCAAAATGTCCCTAATTTCTTCACAAAAAGCAAGAAATAATCATAAATTTTCCACAATAAAAGCCAAAATTTGCAATAAATAAATAATAACTCGCCCACAATAAATCAAAAATTTCCATTCAAAAAATCAAAAAGAGCAATAGCAGTAAATGCAAAGTTGCAATAAACAAACCCAACTGAGCAATTCAAAATGACAATCAATACATGAAAATGTTGTAGAAAATTCCAATATATAAGTAAAACTTTCCATAAAAATAACGTAATTTTCCAATAATGAGTAATAATGTGTGTAATGGATTTCATAAATTTTCAGTCAAACTGAAGCATTGTTTTCACAATTGGAGCTAATTAGTCGTCGTATGTAGATGTAGTAATTGCATTTTAGAGTTCGATTAATTACGTAAGAATTTAGGGGAGGGGAGAGCGGGGAGATTCGCCGGGTTTGAAAAAATATTTCTTGCCATATAGAAAAAAATAATGTTTCATAAAAAAAATCATACATGGAGGGGAGGCGAGGTTTGGAAAAATCACAAAAAAATGTTTTTTAATACACCCCATCGTTAAGCGCTACAATTTTAATTATTTCGGCAAAGTTGAAATGAAACATGGAACATGGGATATCTAATCTTCCAATATTAGGAACACTTATGTCACTGCTTGGGTTATGTCCAACTGCATTGATGGTAGAAGCTTATGCTCTCATGCCCCACCAGCCAGGGAACTGGTGTTTACAAACTAAGTATCATTTGTGGCAACACTTTATGCGGCATGATGGAACTTTGCCGAGCGCGCTAAGTGTTGTTAGACCACTGACGTAGTTGCATGAAGTGGGTGATGAGGTACAAAAGTAGCGTTACAACATGCTTAGAGTAAGGTGGGGCAAAAGTTCGACATTAGTGGTATAATCAAAGTTTCCAGGAAAACAATAGCAGTTGAAACAAAACAAATACCATACAGTGAACCTTGAACATATTGGCTATAATTTTGCTGAACAAACGCGATCATAATTAATCATAATTAATTTTGTAAAAATAAACCTACTTCAAATTTAGTTGAAGCCTTCACAATTTCGAGTCACGTAATAAATATTTATCGAATTTTAGATTGGTTGATTCTTATTTTTTAGTGATTCTTTTCCCTTTTTTGGTCGTCTATCGAGAGATAGTTAGTTTTTTAGTAAATTTAGTAGGAATTTCAGATTGGTAAGTACGAATTGGGTTGATAGGCTACAGACGTTGGCGAGTGTTGAAGTGCGACTTCGGTTCTTTTCGAACATTGACCTGCCCTGAGTCAGGAGGTCTCATCCGGGTAATTGAGCAGAGCTAACGGTCCTTCTTTAAAGAAGGTGACGCTAAAGCCGTCAACTTTAGGAATAGAACGGAACGTTACAACATCAATAGCAACTATCAGGTAATGCGATATCACAGAAAGTGTGATAATTGAACACGGATCATAGCTCTCTTGACAGTTCAAACATGTGGGTACGGGAATGATCAACTTCTCCCCACTGATCAACTACACCCCGAATTACGGTACTAACTTTTTACTCAATATCAGTAAATAATTTTTCTCAAAAACTAGTAAAGGAACATCAACTCGTAGAGATGGAGTGACATTTCGTTTTTTTTTTTTACGACTTACACCCATAAAATCTAACATAGTACCATTAATTACATTGTCTGTCAGAAAATATCAAAATCTCAATACGTTACCTAGCTTATAACTTCGTTGATGATGGAAACAAGTTAAAATTAAATGATTTGCGCCACCAATCAAATGCAAATTCACTCAAGCCCTCTAAGAATGAAGCAATACTTTACAAAAATAACCACCCAGAAGCATCATTAACCGATATCATCAATAACTAACCATTTTACCCGCATTAGAACCTGAGCTATATGTTTGCTTTCAGAACAAATGGTCCACGGTCAACCGACCTTTTGCCAGTCGTCATCGATCCTAAACGAGTGCTGCTGATCTCCCAGCGTTTGTATTTTATTTCACCTGATGTACAATATTTTGATCTGGTGAGGCGAACCCACAGAACCGCACAAATTTACCATCTCGCTGAGAACCTACCCATGAAGTTCGTCAAGTTCATCATGCCCAAAGCATCAAGTCTGCGTGCTTGGTTACTTATTTGAGTTTCTCGGTCTTTCGGTTTTCGACGCTGCGCTTCTGATTTCCCCTGCGATCCATCTCTTGTTATTTCCCCATTCCCGAACGTGTTTGCTTTTAATGTGCTTGGTGCTTATCTTAATTTTCCTCCTCAGCGCCCATTTCCAAAGCCCTGTGATTCAACCCCCTTTACCACATCATCAATGATTTCTCATCGCATCAACTTGTTACCAGCTCCGTCGAACCGAACTATATCAGCTATATTTCATAATGGAGCTTTTTTGCTCCTTTGATCATGTTTTCCTTGAGGATTTTCTTTTTTTTGTTGTTCTTTTCCTTTGACGACCGCTATCTCTCTCTTGGAGGGTAGAAGGAGAGTCCTTTTAACAGAAACAACAAGTAGCTAATATACCAACGTCTTTTATTATTCCCCATTATCGTTCCGTGGGATAAGAAACGAATGAGGACGACTTGACGATGGCAAGCAACAAATAAGAAGAAGAATGGTTTATTACTTTTTAAGAAGGTAATTTTCTTGATTTTACGAGCTTTCGAAGTTTGATTTGTTGAACCAGTTGGGAATGAAAATGTTGAAAAACATTTGAACTTGTTAGTGTTGCTAAAACCGGATAGCTTATATTAGCATCGGAGATAATTGGGTAACCGTAGCCTAATCGGTACAGGGAGGAAATGGTAAACATGTACCCCCATCACCGTTCAATTTCATCTGACAGTTGAAGTTTTCGACTGAACGTTAAACGGATTGGCCAAATAAAAACACCTGTCCGACCAGACGTGGGCATGTGGGCGGAAAACGGCATATAATTTAACAGAAAATTGATTTATGCAGGTATACCGTGAAGCACGACTAGGAGCGGGGGAAGTCGGGGGGAATTTAAATTCAATGAACAATGTTTGATTCGGTTTGTATAAGCGGATTGTACACGTTTTCGATCGGTGCCTCGTCGAATGTTTGAAATATACATGAGTTCACTGTTAGGGCAACCCGGCAGAATACACTGTGTTGAACGGATGAGTAAAGTTTACGAAAGGAGTAATTCAATCAATACTTTTAAAAGGATAATCTTCTTTATTCGGTTTTTAATCATGGAATATTTGGGTTCACAAAATCTGTTTATATTGAGTTCTCTTGAAAGTAAACCCTTTGAAATCTTATATGTAACGGAAAGCATACTTTTGAAACTCAGCACATATTGTCAAATACCGATAAATTTGGAATGCTTATCAAATTAATATCGGGTAAAAATAGTTGTTTGTGATGTTATCAATTTTTGATATAATTAAATGCAAGTTATTCGCCTCCGCTGCTACAAAGCAAAGCAATGCCGAAGGTGTCGGGGTTCGATTCCCGATAAATCCAGATAATTTCACAATTGAATGAATTTCCAGGGCATAGAATATCATCATATCTGTAACACGAATGCAAAAATGGCATATTAGGCGAATAATACTCTCAGTCAATAACTGTGGAAGAGCAGATTGAACACTGAGCTGAAAAGTATGCTCTATACCAGAGAGAACGTGATGGACCTACTGGGGTTGAATACGTAGCAAAACGGCGTATTAATTCTTGAGAAATGTGGCCTACGTGGCCGTCCTCTAGATCATAACAGCTTGCACAAACCAAGTCCCGTTATCAAGAGGTTACAGCCGCAATACAGTAGCCAACCCTATGTCTAAGGCCTCCTAGACGTCCTTGGTCTAGGAAAAAGTACCCTGAGATCTGTAAAGCAATAGTAATCCGTAGATGCGAGCAGGCTTAACAGAAACTGAGAGTGCATCAAACAGTGAGGATTATTTCTGATACTTTTTTTCTTTTGCTTCTATGCTCACCCTTAATCACACTTTTTGAGAACTCTTGAGTTACCCGTTCGAGCAAAACAGGCTCTAACTGACGAACAAAAGATTGCATGGAGTAATTGAAACTAGTTGTTGGCCAGTAGAGTGATAAAGTCGGTCCAGCGAATCTTGGTTGTAGGATGGCTTCCAGTTCACTGGTGCTCCGACGACTTAAGCCAGTATTACGCTCGTACTACTCAAAATTTCCCTCGCTGGTGGATCTATCTTATTCCGACGAAGGTTTTACTCGGCGGCGGAAGATCTCCCGAACCGGTGCTATCCGGGCTGATGAAATCGAGGTGGTCGAAGATTTCGTATACTTGGGCTCACTAATGACTGCCGACAACAACCAGCAGAGAAATCCAGAGACGCATTGTTGCTGGAAATCGTGCCTACTTTGGACCACGAAGCTAATCATCTACAAGACGCTGATTAGACCAGTACTCCTCTATAGGCATGAAACAAGGACCCTATGTGCAGAGGATTAACGTGCCCTTGGTGTTTACGAACGGACGGTGTTGCGGACCATCTACGGCGGAGTGCAGATGGAAGACGGAACGTGGAGAAGGGGGATGAACCATGAATTTCACCAGCTGCTGGGAGAACGAATCATCGTCCACGCAAAAATTGGGAGATTGTGGTGGGCTGGGCATGTCACCAGCATGTCGGATAACAATCCAGTGAAAAAGGTTCTCGAAAATAATCCGACCGGCACAAGATGACGTGGTGAGTAGCGGGCAAGATGGGTCGATCAAATTGAGGACGATCTGCGGACCCTTCGTAGAATGCGTGGCTGGCGACAATCAACCATGGACCCTGTCGAATGGAGACGTCTTCTACGTACAGCAGAGGCCACTCAGGGCTTAGCCTGACTGTTCAGGTAAGTACGTGACGTTTGAACTACTCGGTTCAGTTCCCGACAGTGGATCTATCCAACTCCGATCGCGTCCGATGGGCTCCTTTAGTTTCTCTCTTTAACAGACTGAGTTGTCGAGTGCCGAGTCTGCTCGCCAGTTGCACTGTGAGCCAGACATTATTTGCACCGCCATATTGGTCATCATATTCCAAAGATCAGGACCACTTATCATTCCGTGTACCACACCTTCTAAGCTGAAGTACTCACCAAAAGCAGCCACCACAACATGCTCTGACGTTTCTTTAATCTACAAACTACATACAAATAATGGCGCTGCACAGTGGCCGCATCCCATACAAATGCTGACCAAAAGAACAATTTTCACTCAAAACGATCAAAAATGCTAAGTATTTTACAAAACATGATTTTTAGAGGTATTTCGATAGAAATAATCGCAGAAACAGAAAATCGATATTTCCGGTACATTTGACGGAATTAGCTTAAAATAGCACATTTTTTTAATTCAATCAATGAAATCCGTACCCAGATCAAAATCGAATGAAACTTCATTATTTCGATGCCAACTTGAAGTTAAGTTTCGTAGGCAAGCTCGAGGTGGTTTTTGAATCTATTCGGGAGCTTATAGTGGTAAAAAATGCGATATTAATAACAAGTATGATGGTCTAATGAGCTGATTCGCAGTGTAACTAAAACATATTTTTTCTTATCTTGGCGCGAAAAAGCGCAAGTTAAACCATAGTACATCAAATACTATGGAATATTTGCCACACATTGATGGGTGAATGATCGTTTCAGAGCATTTCCCAGATATCTTGCACTACCTTTGAAAAAATGCCTTATTTCTGAAGGATTTCTATGTTATACACTTCTTGGCATTCTCAAATGGTAAACATGTCAAATATGTTTGAAAATATCTTCAAAATAAAGCCTAAGGTTTGTTCTTTCGAATGAGACCGGTTGAGAAAGATTTGGTCATGATTTAGTACAGAAACTGCAATTTCTATAGAACAAACTTCACGAAATTTGAAAAATTCAAAAGAGTCAATTTCAGCTGACATCTCTCCAGGTCACATGCTGTAAAAAATCAAAATATTCACCGATCGATCCGTAATTTTGAGGAATTGTTATTCAATACTGAAGAAATCAAGAAAAATTATTCGATACCGAAATTGGAAACTTCATTTTTTTGACTTTTGGCCAGCTTTGGGCCACTGTGCGCTGGTTTTAGTGTGTCGACTCGTCACTCACTGAATTAAAACCTCATGGCATGTTTTAGTTTAAGGACATATCCCCATGAGTACCAAAATGGCCTCTAATATGGCACCTTACTTCCCCCTTCACTTCCCGCTCCCTCCTCCCACGCTTCTCGCAGTGTTTTGAAGAGCGATCACAAAAAAATGATTATTTGAAAGTACTAACCTTATTGTAGAGGGGTGGTTTCTTAAATGAAGGCATTCCATAATGTGTTTTTCATAAATTACCACTTATTGAATGCAAACACGTAGTTATTGCTGTGATTTGTGTTGTAAAATACCACGCACTACCGAATCACTTCTTCTTCACGCACCGAGATATTGTTTGCTGGCTTTGCGGTGCCCGTTCTTAAACTCACTTTAAATGGTATTTCTACTCACCGTAGCCATTCAAAAATTTGATGCGATACTTGAAACACTTTAACTTTTCGCGCAACGTACTCCTGGGAGCAATCAAACACTTAAATTTATCAATTTGTGCTCGACAAGCAGCACCGGAACGCAAATTCACTGAGCCAAAATTTTTATGAAACGAGAGCGCAATTCTAACTGATTGCAAGTGATGTCAGTTTTTATGTTTGGAATTGAAATTTTTTGGATATTCATACACTTGCTACAACTACGAATTTTACAATTTCATAACACTCAAAAGGTGTACAATGTCACAAGTGTTGCAAAACATTTTTATGCGTGAGAAAAAACAATGTACGACGCCATTTAGCAGCAAAAATTAATATGAGATATTATACAGTACAATTGACTGTAGAATGCAAATACATACTGATGGCAACATTCTACGTCCTTGAAAAGCGAGAGAAGAGAGGAGAAAACTGCCAAAAAAACTAAACAACACACGCATGGTGTGAAAAATGCTCATAATTTTGGTCAAAAAACATGTTTTCACTACCAAATGAAATAAATTGTGATTTTGAGCTTTTATGAAGTTGTTGATGAATTCATATCGACAATAATACCTTTGTATGAAACGAGTGCAAGTGATACTGCCTACATAATTCTGTGGGTGGAGGTATACATGGAACATGATGATTTATTTTTGGCCGACGCACATAACATTGTGCTCCGCCTTGTTGGGTGGCTTGAGAGGGTGCTTAAGCGGGTGGCTCGAGTGGGTGGCAACATTATGTTTACGTGCTCATTGAACTTTCACCTTAACAATATCATAGACTTCTATAAAGGAAATAAGAGGCCATTCATGTTAGTCAACAAACTTTCCAATGATATAACAAATTATACTCCAGAGTCCTATCTTAAAACATGTTCATTCTTTGTTATCACCCGTTATGCGTAAATGTCTGATATCATCATTATAACAACAATTAGTTTGTTTGACATCATATTTGTGCTGTTCTGGAGTTTGGTTTTCGGTTCGCGAGTTGTGCTGGGCAGTGTTTTGGAAAGCCCAAGCCCGACGATTCGTTTTCGGGACGCCGGGAGTTTGGTTTTCGGTTCGTGAGTTGTGCTGGGCAGTGTTTTGGAAAGCCCAAGCAAGACGATTCGTTTTTGGGACGCCGGGAGTTTGGTTTTCGGTTCGCGAGTTCTGCTGGGCAGTGTTTTGGAAAGCCCAAGCAAGACGATTCGTTTTCGGGACGCCGGGAGTTTGGTTTGCGGTTCGCGTGTTGTGCTGGGCAGTGTTTTGGAAAGCTCAAGCAAGACGGTTCGTTTTCGGGGCGCCGAGATGTTTTGCTATTCGCGCTGTGTGAGTGCGAAAAGATATTTGTGTTCTGTCGCGGATGGATTACCAACTGGTGAGCTCGTTTCATGCTTATGATAACACATTTTTTCATGAAAGCGTTACTTTTTTGTAATATGCAATCAAACTTTGTATGGTTCGTCACTATAAGTGTCGGCATTATGCCTGTTTTATATAATTCTAATAAACGTAAAATTTTTGACATTTCTTAAAATATTTTTTGAATTGTTTGACATCATGAATGTCGACGTTTATTTTAAAACTTCTACCAAAGACTTTTCTTCTTGAGGCATAAATATTGTAATTTCCAAACAAACTATGTATGGTTCGTCACTACATGTGTCGGCATTATTCCTGTTCCATATAATTTAAGATATACGCATATATTTTCCTCTTTTCGCCATTAATAAAAACATCTTTTGAATGGTTCGACATTATAGATGTTGACGTTTATTTTAAATCTTCTACCAAAAACTTTTTGAGACAAAACTGAAAACTAGCTTTAAGTATAAATCGTATTTTTCCTCCTTATCCATGAATCGCATCACCGACCAAAGGTGACTCCCAGATCTTTTCCTTCTTCACTAATAAACACCCTTCCCGTGGTGATTGTGGAGATGCAGAGGTATTCTCGGTCTCTAGAAGCAACAATCATTACACCCTAACATTCCTTTCCTATCCCAACTGACTGTAAGGACTTGGCCGGCGCCGTTATTGATCAACAATATTAGATCTGCTAAAATTGCACTCTGAGAGTAAGCGGAAACTCCCAACCCTTATTCATTTGGATCGCAGTGCAATTATTACCAGTTCCGATCAATCACGGAGTAGCAACCATTGACATGTACAGTCAGTCTATGCTATGCTATGCTTGACATCATATTTGTGCTGTTCTGAAAATAGTAGTAAACAACACTATTCTCGAACCATATATTCAAACCGTAAATCACGGCATGTACTGTTTTCTGCACCATTACTAGCTGCTTGTTATTCGATTTTGACCGTAATTTCAGCTGTCGACCGTTTCCGTCTTCACCCTGAAGCAATACGACCTACGAATGCATTGGAACCTGATTTAACGAATCACTACGAGATTTCATCGTGGGCCCCATGCTGCCATCTATTTGTATGCTATTGGCTCTCTTTACTGGCTTCATAGGGATTGAGCTAACAAATATCAATCTAATACTATACTTTCACGGCGTCGCTGCCCGGAGAACGTCGAAAAGCCGAATCAAACATGAAAACAATAAAATAAATTGAATTTGTATATTTTAGAGAAAAAAAAGTTGGCTGCCATTGGCTGATTTTGTGCACACAAGACTCCAAAATAGGAAAATCCACACGAAAAGCGGATTTGCAATAGCGTGGCGTCTGTAGGGGAACGTGAGGGCATACCGCTCTATTTAAGTAAATATAATATGGTGAATTGAGCCGTCTACATCTTCAATTTTCAAGCACAAATCACAAACTGACCTATGAGTTACAATAAACTTTATCTTCATAATGCTATATTAAATACAAAAATTGTTATTTTTGAATTTTGTAGAATAATAAATTAGATAAGAGTATGTGAATGTTTCTTTTGTTTCAATCATTTTGTCTATATCTACAATAAAAACCGATCATAAAGGCGTTTCGTCCCCATGGAGAGATATTGCGGTATGCTCCCCTACGTCTTCTGATGGTAGCATTCAAACTATTGCTAACGTCGTCGTCGACAAAGCGTATAAATTGGGCTTACCTTAGTTGGGTAAGAAATTCGATCCACCATATCTTCTTCCGATATTGCGTGGGACATTCAATGGCAACGCCAAGAAAATATCGTTTCTCATTCCTTTAACTTTCTGTAAGGCTATGCACTACTTCGGCATCGCTATGATATACTCTACAAGTTTTTGATCGAATTGTCTGAATCTCATCTGTTAGATGAATGTTGATGCAAAGCATATCAATATCGAGTTTTATTAATTTCAGAAAACTCCTGTGACGAAGTAAATCGAAAGTGTCGAGAGTAAGATACGTACTCCTATGTGCGCAGTTTCTGGCGAAATTCATTCAGTCCCGATAGTTCTATGCATGCTAAGGATAAACGATATGCACATTTTACATGCTGATATAAGGCGAGGTGTTACACGCAACTTCTAGGACTGAGAATAACGAAACAAAAGAAATATGAAAAAGTTTCGTTTAGCTCAATACCAAGTCAAATATGGCACGGGATTGTATAAAACGAAGTGACAATTAAAAATTATTCCAAAGAATATAATTTTCGTTACTATTGCTGTGTGCATTTGAAATGCAAATATCAAATGCGGGAACACCAAACGCGGTAAGATTTTCCACAAGAAATGCGATGGCAAAGATACATTTTTCCTGCTAGGTCGGCGGTGATTTAGAATATCGTTGCAGGTGTCCTTTGATTGTTTTGTGTTACCGCATTTGGAGGATGTTTAGTCAAGCTTTGCAGCTCAAATGCAAACAGCAATATAAGTTATAATGGGTTTATGGGCAAAAGGTCGAAAAACAAAACGTCGAAAAGACAAAAGGTCGAAAGACAAAAGGTCGAAAGGAAAAAAGGTCGAAAGGACAAAAGGTCGAACATTTTTTGATTGATGGGATTTTTTCCTTCCTTGAAACAAATATTTTCGACTTTTTATCCTTCTTTTTTATTTTTCGTTCTTTTGTCCTTTCGACCTTTTGTCCATAAACCAGTTTTAACTTATAGTAACGGAAATTGTATTCCTTGGAATAATTTGTAATTCTCGCTTCGTTCACAGAGATGGGACACTAGAGTGATGCAAATTTTGAAATTTTAGCTCCCCTATGCTTAAACTATTTTAATTATGGTAAATAGCATTCTCCCAAAGTTTGAAGTGATTCGGAAGGAATTTGGTTGTGCACACACCATTTGAAGTTTATATGGAGATTTCTATGGAAAACACCAATCTTTTGTGTTCAGCCCTCTACTTCTTCGTCATAATATTTTATGGAAAAGTGAACACACTCAGCTCATGTGAAAACTTCCCAGCTACAACTTTGGTTGGTTGGTTTGACTTTATTAACGAGATTTTTAGCCCTGGGCTAGTTCATCTCGAGACCAACGGCTTTACTTCCCTTCCGAAGGAAGTCTTCACTATAACTTTTTACGTCATAAGTGACTATGTCGGGGATGGGATTCGATCCCAGGTCCTCGGCGTGAGAGGCGAGTGTTCTAACCACTACACCAGGTCCGTCCCCAGCTACAACTTTGCCGAAGACCATTTTTTTGATTGGACGTCAGGATAAATTGTTATTCATCATCATAAAGTTGGTTTGCATGTAGCAGGCTTCACCAACTGTTCGGCAGGCAACAGTGGTGCTCCTGGCGGGAAGAATAGATCAAAGTAATCCAGGCTATTATGTTCTACAGCAAAAAATAAGTGTTGCTCGGAAAGTAATTGAATGATCATCTCAGCATGTTATAGACTTTGGTATCAATAATAACAAATTATCCTTACGGCCCATCAAAATGTGGTCTTCGGCAAAGTTGTAGCTGGGAAGTTTCCACATTAGATGAGTGTGTTCACTTTTGATGCAGGACGTAATCGATTAGCAATTCAGTATTCCTCCAAGAGGAAGAACTTTTAACAACCTCGTCGCTGTCCAACGGCTCACCCAAGTATTCCACGTTGAGGATCGTACTTAACTCGTGATCTAGAGGTATACCGGGTACCGTTTTGATTCATATTACGGACAGCTTCAAATTCCGGACACTCTACTTTGTATGGGAAACATTTCACGCGAAATGTTTCAATTTTTGCTGTTCAAAAGTTCTCAATTTCAAGGCTCGTTTTAGTAAACTTTTTCCATAAATATCTTTGAAAATTTATAATGCCCAACTACCTTAGATGTATCTTTGGTGGTTTAACGATTTCGATTGATGATTTGACTGTTCCATTAATGATTATCATGAGCTGTCCGGAATTCGATTCAAAGTGTCCGGAATATGAGGCAAAAGTGAGGAAGTGTCCGGAATAAGAATCATGAAAAGACCACACATTTTGATTTATTTAAAATCATTGAAGTTGCGGAAGCGTATTCTTCACCCACCGTTCGAAAGTAAAGGGCTTCTGACGCTCGATAGCGCTAAGGAATCATACAGAATGATTTATTTTGTATGCTCTATGCTGAGTTATATTTCTCTGAGTCCTTAAGTGTCCGTAATATGAATCAAAACGGTATACATTCTGCACTAGCAATTGCATCTTTCTTTCGATGGCATTTCTGGCATTGTTCTGATTGCATTCCTGGACCAAATAAATGTAGTTCATCGGGAGATAAGTTATGCTAATCATTCCCCCAAATCAAAACAAAGTCAAAAAAAGTTAATATCAAAGCATGCTGTCAAACTCGAAAGTAATTGGATGTGTGAGGTGTGCAAATATTCACTGTGCAAAAATTTTCTGCGTAGTAGTCTAATGAGGTGCAAAATGTTCAATAAAGGTTCATACAACAGTTGCTAATGTTTAAGCCAAGACCTCCTTCATAATCCTTCAAAAGCTCATTTGTTTCACTTGTACATAAGAACGTTTGACTGAAAATGAGGTGATGAACAACCATGGGCATTCGTTTGACTCAAAACTTGATAGAATATGTTTGTTTGGGCCTGCTTGTTTATGATCTTTTTACATCTAGTCCATTTATTTGTGGCGCCTTATTCAATAACCTTCGACAGAACGCTTATTATGGTTGCTGATCCAAAGTCCTGTTCTCAATAGAGTTCTTGGATAATCTACCTGTTCGGGAGTGAGCTTCTACCCTACTACGTTTAGATTTTTTTTATTAGTATCATTATAAACATTACATTCATTATTTCTTATATCTAGGTGTTCTGTGTTATAAGGCAACACTATCATCCTAATTTGGTAAAACAAATCTAAGATTTTATTAACATTTTGTTAACAACATATTACATTTCATTTGCCGTAGCAGTTCAGATTTTTTACAGGTGAGTTGATTTCACCTGCTTATAAGAGAAAAAAAAAACGTTTTCAATATACTTAACCTAACTTAACCTAACCATATAACGCATTAATCGTGGCAATAGAAGATTGTAACGATTTTTGCCTGAAATTATTGATTATTTTATTTGACATTTGTTCCAATGTTTCAACATTGGATATTCTATGTAACTCATTGGTACTATACCAGGGAGGAAGCCTCTGAATCATTTTCAAAATTTTATTTTGAATTCTCTGCAGAGCTTTCTTCCTGGTATTACAACAGCTTGTCCATATTGGTACAGCATACAACATGGCTGTCCTGAAAATTTGTTTGAATATCAAAAGCTTGTTCTTAAGACAAAGTTTTGATTTTCTATTAATAAGTGGATAGAGACATTTTACATATTTGTTAGATTTGGCTTGAATGCCCTCAATGTGATTTTTGAAAGTTAAATTCTTATCTAGCATGAGCCATAAATACTTAACTTCATCTGACCAATTTATTGGAACCCCTCTCAGCGTGACAACATGTCTACTTGAAGGTTTCAAATAAAGAGCTTTTGGTTTATGTGGGAATATTATTAGTTGAGTTTTGGAAGCATTAGGAGAAATCTTCCATTTTTGCAAGTATGAAGAAAAAATATCCAAACTTTTTTTGCAATTGACTACAGATGACACGCAGGCTTCGTCCTTTGGCGGAGAGGCCTGTGTCATCCGCAAACAAAGATTTTTGACATCCCTGAAGTAACTCAGGTAAGTCAGATGTGAAAATATTGTATAGTATTGGTCCCAAAATGCTGCCTTGGGGAACACCAGCTCTTACAGGAAGTCTTCAGATCTGGAGTTCTGATAATTAACCTGAAGTGTACGATTTGACAGATAACTTTGAATTATTCTAACAATGTATGTTGGAAAATTAAAAATTTTCAATTTTACGATCAAACCTTCATGCCAAACACTGTCGAATGCTTTTTCTATGTCTAGAAGAGCAAGACCAGTAGAATAGTCTTCAGATTTGTTGGAACGGATCAAATTTGTTACACGTAAGAGTTGATGAGTGGTCGAATGTCCATGACGGAATCCGAACTGTTCATTGGCAAAAAATGAATTTTCGTTGATGTGGGCCATCATTCTGTTCAAAATAACCTTCTCAAAAAGTTTACTGATGGAGGAAAGCAAACTGATTGGACGTTAGCTAGAAGCTTCTGCTGGATTTTTGTCTGGTTTTAAAATTGGATTAACCTTAGCATTTTTCCATTTGTCAGGAAAATATGCTAATTGAAAACATTTGTTGAATATATCAACTAAAAATGATAAGCTACTTTCTGGAAGTTTCTTGATGAAGATGATGGATTCCATCATCGCCAGGAGCTTTCATATTTATTATTTTTTTAATAATAGTTCTCACTTCTTCCAAATCAGTCTCCCAGGCATTTTCGAAAACGTTCTCTTGATTGAGAATATTTTCGAAGTCCTGAGTAACTTGATTTTCAATTGGACTAGTGAGTCCTAAATTAAAATTGTGCGCACTTTGAAACTGCATAGCAAGTTTTTGAGCTTTTTCGCAATAAGTGGGCTAGTGGGCTAGTGGGCCTCGTGGCCGTGCGGTTAGTGTCGTCAGGCATTTAAGCGCATCTTGTCATGGGGTGTGGGTTCGATTCCCGCTTAAGCAGTTGAAACTTTTCGTCAGGAATGTTTCTTGGCTGCGCCACTGGAGCATGCTTGTCCGTTGTCTAGTGTTAAGTTACAGTCTGTGCAGCTGAAGACGGTGTCCGTGTCTTTAAGTTAGTAATAATTTGTTTCCCCCTTTCAATGCCGGTAATGGCTTCTGAGGTTTTTTCAAAATTTTATATAATTTTTAAAAGGGCTTAGAGCCAGGGTCCAATTGAAGAATTTTATTTTCAAAATTTGTGTTTCTCAATTGAGAAAATCGTTTCTTGATTTCTTTCTGAAAATCCTGCCATATAATTTTCATAGCAGGATCACGAGTGCGTTGAAATTGCCTTCTCCTCGCGTTTTTAAGACGGATCAGGAGTGTAAGACCATCGTCTATAATCACGGATTCAAATTTTACTTCACATTTTGGTATTGCAATGCTCCTGGCTTCAACAATGGTATTAGTTGAACTTTCAAGAGCATTGTCAATATCAAGTTTTGTTTGAAAAGAAATGTTAACATCAAGATTAGAGTCAATATATGTTTCATATATATTCCAGTCGCACAGTGCGTTGCTCCATAGACAAAAATCAAATTTCAAGTTATTTTATTCGGCAAAAATAAGTACCCACAAGTGTTTATAGATATCATCGGCTATTGAAACGTGTATTTATAAGATTCATAAAGCACAAAAACGACTACAACAAGCGTCGAAAGTGACAGTTGTCGGAGTAGCAGAAAAACTTAATTTTGTCGCATGTTTTCAACATAACTTTTAACTAGTACGGAAGATGTTGGAACCAATCCATTCAATCAAAATTTGAAAGAGAACATGTTTGAAGGTTGCTAAAGTATATTTGATGGGATAAGCACAACAATTTTAACTTTGAATATGTGAAATCGGCACGATGAGTTGGCTATGAAATCAAACTTATGAAACATGTAACTTTGGTTATCGATTCAAAAAAAGTTCCACCGAGTTCCACCCTAAATCACTCACAGACATGTTTCTCAGAGTGTCCTCTAAGAGGTTTGAAAGATACAGCTGCAACTCCCTGCAGCTCTTCGAGATTTTCGACTATTTTTCGGTATACTCCTGAACCAGAACAAGTGTGAAAATGATTTTTTTGTGATAAAAATTCTGAAAATCTCGCAACGCTATGTGGTCAAAGCTGAACCAGACATTACACCAGAGCAAGTTTATGTTTAAAATAATATATTTTAAATGAAATTTTCAAGATTTTATTCAAATTTCATGTTAAAAAACATGAAAAATTTAAAAACATGCGTATTTTTTGCATAAAGGCGTATAAGTCACTTTTGCAGCTACGAATGTGAAGAGACATATTTGCAAATAACTTTTTACATCATTATAGGCAATAATAGTACAAATTACAAGGCTTTTCTTGGAAAATAAGGGAATTGGCGCTTAGGACAGTTTTGCGATTATGCGTATACTATATGTCATTTATGCAAATTGCAGTTTTTTTGACCAGAAAAAAATTTTCCTTTCATACCGAGGTGCTTAAATGGCTTGATCTTCCAGTTTTGATTTTTGTCCCGCATCTCCATACATTCAACGCACTGTGAGTCGGCTCGAAAATAATTGAAAGTGATGCTGATTGGATTGAGAATCGCTTCATGAGTAACTAATTGGCTACAAAGATGACTAGAGTCGGTTAAGACCAAGTCAATCGTAGATGGATTTCTAGAAGAGGTAAACATGTAGGGCCATCAGGGTATTGAATTGAGATATATCCTGAAGAGCACTCATCAAATAAAATTTTTCCGTTGGACTTACTTTGAGAATTATTCTATGACCGATGTTTGGCATTAAAGTCACTAATGACAAAAAAATTTGACTTATTGCGAGTCAATTTTCGCAAATCAGTTTGGAGCCAATTAACTTGCTGTCCAGAGCATTGAAAAGGCAAATAGGCAGCTATGAAAGTATATTTACCAAGTTGTGTTTCCACTGAAACACCTAAAGTTTCAAAAACTTTAGTTTCAAATGACGAAAACAGTTGATGTTCTATACGCCTATGAATGATGATTGCAACTCCCCCACATGCCACATCAACTCGATCATTACGATAAACAAAAAAGTTAGGATCTCTTTTGAGTTTAGATCCAGGTTTTAAATTGTGCTAATTTTCGTGTTTTTGTGGCCAATTGAGGATGATGGAAGCTCAGATCGTGCCATGGATTCCCCCCCACCCCTTTTGCTTTTAGGCTTGTGGCTACTAGACAACCCATTTGTGTTGGAGTAATGGCACACTGTCTAAGTTATAGAAGGCCTGCAACGACGTTACCCCAACACTTAAATAGAAGTTGGATCTTAAGGCTATTCTTATTTTTACTGAAAGATAGACATTTGTTGATCCTGTACTCCTGGAAAGCCATAGTCAGCTCTTGGACACAAAAATAGATAGTTCATGTTTTTTTTTCCTTCACTGAAACCTGGCTCGGTGAAAGCACACTTTCTCAACAAATTTTCGGCAACGAATACACTGATATCCGTGCAGACCGAACCAAAGTCTGCTTAAGTATGAATCTTGTTTGTTAACCTCCGAAAGACCTCATTTTGCGCTTGTTGGTTTTGAGACATCTGAATTTGTGGGTGTATTCGATTTGATTTGTTTTTTTAGGAATTAAGTTAGAAATTTCGCATAATTCCGCTTTAATTCATCTGTTATCAAGAAATTCCGCCGATTTTTTTTAAATACCACATACCCTTACTGCTAATAAACCACCCGTGCACAACTCTTGGCGCGATTTTCCCTCCGATTTGATGAAACATTGAATGATTTATTCGATAGATCGTAAAGTCAGGAACGCTCCTTCTAACCGTTGGCCTGCCTGCAAGTTGATTGTTACCAAAGGTTTACAGCATAGAGGTAAGGTAATGAACCTGGTGACACTGTTTAACAATGGAGAGGAGGTGATAGGGCGTACGAAAGGGTTTATGTCACCGGTTTTTATTTGCACCGCTGTCCAATAATCCGTTCTGTACATTGACGTCCACCTGCGATACAGTTGTCCTCGGCATAGTCGTAGCTACACTAGGAACAGGCAGGTACTCTGTTATAGTTTATTGACAAATTGAATATTTCAGTGCCTCATTTCACGGAAGCAGGCATGGTACAAGCGGTTTTAATTAATTAGAGTCTGTATGTTCACCGTCAACGGTTTGATGTGCCGCTGCTCAACTCACTTCTACGACTGGAAACGCATTGGACTGAGCCTGCGAAAAGGTAACTGTTATAGTATAGCACTGAAAAGTACTGTTAGTGTTTTAGGTAGTTTTTTCAGAGAAAAACTTCCAAGAGCAGGAGAATTCGTGTACGCACAGCACGAAGGTACGATGCGCACGCTACCTCTCTAGATGTTTTTGCTCTTATGAGTGATTGGTTTACATAACAATCATAGGCACGGATGTAAGCCATTGGAACCTCTCTATTTAAAAATGAGCGATATCATTGCAAGGCACGATTACAAGGATTTCAATTGAAAATTATACTCCATTTGTAGACTTCAGGCAGACGTAGTTAAGCCAAACGGTTCGCACTAGAATGCGCCGTTTTTTAAAACACGAATTATGTGAGTTACAATAATACTGTAAATATTATTGGTCAACGTTATAAACTAATAATGTGAACATTTGGATATTGCGCTAATTGTTCGTTCTTTCTCTCTTTGGCATATTGACGAGATGATAAGGCTAGGTTCGTGCCACTGGATAACCCGCCCCAATGCAACTGCATTTGCATTGTCCAATCTTAGTGAAAGCTTCAGCTTATATTGCAGGACTTCATTAAATTCGTCGATTTTTCCTTCCATTGACGATATTTTATGGCAAGAAGAATATTTCTGTAATTATTAACGATATGAATAAAACAGGCATGATAAACATCTACAAACTTCTTGTTCAAGCTAAGAATGATTCAGTATTTATGAATGTATTACAAAATATTCGACTGTAATTGAATAAGAATCTCAAGAAATTGAAAAAATCTGTTTTCTAAGTAAAATTAGGGATAATTCAAACACATTTATTAGAGAAAATCAAAAAAACCTATCACCAAATTTTCTTAAAATGCACTTTAAGATATGCTTATTCAAGTAACGGGAAAAGTTATTGATTTCACTTGCGCCATTTTGAAATGTTATGCTTGGAAAATGGGTGAAAAAACTACAAAAACGCTTATATCTTTCATATGAAAATTTTAGAATTATGACGTCTTCAGAGAAAATGTGTAATTTGCTCATATCTAAAACTCTTCAGAAAATAGTAGGCCTGAAAAATTGATATTTTCGTTAGTATTAAGGAAAAACCGATTTTTGACCATAAAGTTCTAAGGTTACCTATATCTCTCAAACTATCAGATACAGAAAAAAATTATGTTCTACAAAGTTTTCATATTTTCTATGATCTTCAATATTGTAGAACGGTTTGTTGCGCTATCTTTTGAAAATAAAAAAGTTTGAGAGTGAATTTTGAAAGCTATGAAATTTGGCGCTTAGGACACTTTTGCATATAACGCGCCTTGACCAGACAAACAAATGTTCAGAAGACACCAAAACCCCTATCTCTTATATTTTTCAAGTTATTAATTTATTCCACTTAATTTCGTTCCGTGGACCAATGTGCATTGGAATTTTCGGTAGACGAAGAACCGGAGTAGTTGTTACCTGTGGCGGTAGGGTTTTTTCATTTGATTTGAAACAAGTAGAATTGGTACTCATAGTACGAACAGGGGAGGAGTTCAAATTACCTGCTACGATATCAGCAAAGGATTTTCCGTGGGTAGATACATTCGAAATTGAAAGATTCGAACGGCTACCCGACGGATTAAAATTTGTTTGTGGAAGAGCATGATTATGATCTTCCTGGTGGGTATGATTCCTAATCAAGCGATCGTTAACTGAAAAATGAGCATTGTTCGATACTCTACCAGGCAAATTCCGGAAACGACCGTTATCGTAACGGATATTATCCTTCATCTGCCTGGCACGAGCCTCAACGACTCTCTTGCGTGAAGGGCATTCCCAAAAGTTAGCTTTATGAGGGCCCTTGCAATTGGCGCATTCAAACTTTCTGGTATCTTCTTTCACAGGACAGACGTCCTTAGCGTGAAAAGAACCTCCGCAAATCATGCATTTAGCATCCATGCGACAATTTTTTGTACCATAACCCCACTTTTGGCACCGACGGCACTGAGTGGGGTTCTGGTAATTTCCTCCAGGTTTCTGGAAATGTTCCCATGTCACACGGACATCGAACATAAGTTTTGCTTTTTCTAAAGTTTTAATATTATTTAGTTCTTTTTTGTTAAAGTGAACTAAATAATATTCTTGAGAAAGCCCTTTCCGAACAATGCCAGATTGAGTTCTCTTTTTCATAATGATTACTTGGACTGGGGAAAATCGAAGTAAATCATTTATTCCATTTTTGATCTCTTCAGGTGACTTATAGTCACTTGAGAGACCTTTCAAGACAACTTTGAACAAACGTTCAGTTTTGTCGTCATAAGTAAACAATTTGTGCTTCTTCTCTTCAAGATGTCTGAGAAGAAGTTCACTATCTTTAAGAGTTTCCGGCAAAACACGACAGTCTCCTTTCTTTGCGATTTGGAAGGAAACCTTGATTCCCCTAATGGAGTTCAAGATCTCTTGCCTAAATCCCCCAATTTCGGAACAACTGACCACGATAGGCGACACTCTCTGCTTCCTAACTTGAATCAAAGAGCCTGGGCTAGAGGCTGCTTCGATTTGGTGTTCAGAAAATTTGTCTAGAGCATCGAACTGATTGCTCATTTCGATACAATTATTCATTTCACCCTTGGAAGAAACTTCGCATTCCGGGGAAGCGTCCTTTCTTCCATTCTTGCCACGTGTAGTGACAGTTTTAAAACCCACTTTTTTGGAAGGAAGTAGTGAATTCAGAGATTCACCCTTCCTTTGTTAGTTGTTGATACCATGTTTAGTTAATAAACGAGAAAGACGTGACCTTCGAGAGGTTTTTTCCCAAGACGGTGTCCAAGAAGGATTATCACCGCTAGCTTTCGCCAACGGGTCCAACGAAAAATCGAAGGCACGGGTCCAAACAAGGATCGTAAAGGGATCAATAGTAGAAAAAATAGTACTGAAAAGTACTGTTTTAGTAGCACTGAAAAGTACCGTTTTTAATTTAAGCACTGAAAAGTACTGTTTATGTAGCACTGAAAAGTACTGTTAGTGTTTTAGGTAGTTTTTAAGAAAACTTCCAAGAGCAGAGAGAATTCGTGTACGCACAGCACGAAGGTACGATGCGCACTGCTACCCTTAGATGTTTCTGCCTTATGAGTGATTGGTTTACATACAATCATAGGCACGGATGTAGCCATTGAAACCTCTCTATTTAAAAATATGAGCGATATCATGCAAGGCACGATTACAAGGATTTCAATTGAAATATACTCCATTTGTAGACTTCAGGCAGACGTAGTTAAGCAAACGGTCGCACTAGGAATGCGCCGTTTTTAAAACACGAATATGTGATTACAATAATACTGTAAATATATCTGGTCAACGTTAAACTAATAAATGTGACATTGTGATATGCGCTAATTGTTGTGTTCTTGTGGCAAATTGAAGATGATAGAGGCTCAGATCGTGCCATGGATAACCCCCCCCCCCTTTTTTCGCTAAGGGATTGTGACTACTTGACAACCCATTCGTGTTGGAGTAATGGCACACTGTCTAAGTTATCGAAGGCCTGCAACGACGTTACCCCAACACTAACACAGAAGTTGGACCTTAAAAAGGCTATTATTATTTTTACTGGAAGATAGACATTTGTTGATCCTGTACTCCTGGAAAGCCATAGTCAGCTCTTGGACATAAAAATAGATAGTTCATGTTTTTTCCTTCACTGAAACCTGGCTCGGTGAAAGCACACTTTCTCAACAAATATCCGGCAACGAATACACTGATTTCCGTGCATACCGAACCAAAGTCTTCTTAAGTATGAATCTTGTTTGTTAACCTCCGAAAGACCTCATATTGCGCTTGTTGATTCTGAGACATCTGAATTTGTGGATGTATTAGATTTGATTTTTTTGAGGAATTAAGTTAGAAATTTCTCATAATTCCGCTTTAATTCATCTGTTATCAAGAAATTTCGCCGATTTTTTAAAATACCACATACCCTTATTGCTAGTAAACCGCCCGTGCACAACTCTTGGCGCGATTTTCCCTCCGATTTGATGAAACATTGAATGATTTATTCGATAGATCGTAAAGTCAGGAACGCTCCTTCTAACCGTTGGCCTGCCTGCAAGTTGATTGTTACCAAAGGTTTACAGCATAGAGGTAAGGTAATGAACCTGGTGACACTGTTTAACAATGGAGAGGAGGTGATAAGGCGTACGAAAGGGTTTATGTCACCGGTTTTTATTTGCACCGCTGTCCAATAATCCGTTCTGTACATTGACGTCCACCTGCGATACAGTTGTCCTCGTCATAGTCGTAGCTACACTAGGAACAGGCAGGTACTCTGTTGTAGTTTATTGACAAATTGAATATTTCAGTGCCTCATTTCACGGAAGCAGGCATGCTACAAGCGGTTTTAATTAATTAGAGTCTGTATGTTCACCGTCAACGGTTTGATGTGCCGCTGCTCAACTCACTTCTACGACTGGAAACGCATTGACTGAGCCTGGGACTGCTTTGAGCTCGATACAACTTTATGGCTCACCAGCTCACAGAAACTGTGTTTATATATGTTCGACTAAAACTGTATAATGAATATCAAATGCGACGCAGTGATTGCGCTGGTGTAAGGTGAAAAATGTATAGGTAATTAAGCGCTTAATTCTCCAAGCCAAATGTTTTATCAAGGGAAAGCGCCAGCTCTGGTCGACAGCTATGGCAGCCAGGTAATTGAATGGATACCACATTCTATTTTTAGGGTCATAATGCTTTAATGCGAGGAGTTTGTCTAAAACTACGGACCTTGTTTTGGTAACGTTACTATGCAAGTATTTTTTATACTTCAAACAGCAGCTGAACGTTGAAATCATTATCAGAGCCTAGCATAGTATAGCATCAACGACTGTACAAACCGTGGGTGGCAGTACAATACTCATAATAGAAATAAACAAAACAAGCTTTACACTGTATACCTGGCAACGTTCTTACAATTGCTGAGGAAGGGAAGGAATGTTAGTTCAATGTTAACTTAAGGAGATACAGGGAATCCAAACTATCTACAAAGACGTCACATTCATCAACTTGGAGCGACATTGGTACTTACTTTCTTTTGATGGCACTACGTCCTTCAAGACATGACCTGCGCCACAATGTTACGCCAACTAACTCGATCCATGGCTGCTAGACTCCAGTTTCTCGATCGCCCCACACTTCCAAGATCCTGCTCCCCTTCGTCAAACCACCTAGCTCGTTGCGCTTCCCTTCGACTTGTACCGGCTGGATTTGAGGTGAACACCATTTTTGCGGGATTGTTGTCCGGCATTCTCACAACGTGTCCCGCCCATCGTACCCTTCCAGCTTTGGCGACTTTCTGGATACTGGGTTCACCGTATAGTTGCGCAAGCTCGTGGTTCATGCTTCTCATCCATACGCCGTTTTCACATACTACGCCAAAGATCGTCCTAAGCACACGTCGTTCAAAAACTCCTAGCGCTTGCAGGTCCTCTTCGAGCATTGTCCACGTCTCATGCCCGTAGAGGACTAGCGGTCTTATCAGCGTCTTGTACATGGTACACTTAGTACAGAAGTGAAGTTTACCAGACCGCAAGGTCTTGTGGAGTCCGTAGTAAGTACGACGTCCGGCAATGATACGTCTTCAAATTTCTCTGCTGCCGTTGTTATCCGACGTTATCAATGATCCGAGGTAGACAATTTCATCCACGACCTCAAACTCATCCCCGTCGGTCATCACGCGTCTGCCAATGCGAGCTCTATCGCGCTCGGTTCCTCCAGCCAGCAGATATTTCGTCTTCAACATATTTACCTTCAATCCAACCCGGTCTGCCTCACGTTTCAGCCTTGTATACTATTCAGAAACCACCTTGAACGTTCTTCCGACAATGTCCACGTCGTCAGCAAAACAGATGAACTGGCTGGATTTATTGAAGATCGTGCCCCGCAGGTTGAAGCCCACCCGTTTCATAACACCTTCTAGCGCAATATTGAACAGAAGGCAGGAAAGACCATTGCCTTGTCGAAGTCCTTTGCGTGTTTCAAACGGGTTCAATAATAAACCCGAAATCTTCACTAAGCACTGTACACTGTACTCTATCCCTCCCGGGAAAACCATTCTCGTCCATAATCTTCCATAGCTTTTCGCAGTCGATGGTATCATAGGCCACTTTGAAATCGATGAATGGTGGTGTGTAGGGACTTGATATTCGCGACACTTTTGGAGGATCTGCCGCAACGTAAAGATTTGGTCTGTCGTCGATCGCCCGCCCACAAAACCGGCTTGATAGCTTCCCACAAATCCGCTTGCCAGTGGCAATAAACGGCGGAAGATGATCTCGGAGAGCACTTTATAGGCTGCGTTAAGAATGGTAATTTCTTGATAGTTCTCACATTTTTACACCCTTTTTGTATATTGGGTATATTATTCTCTCCTTCCACTCCTTCGGTAGCTGTTCTGTATCCCAGATCCTGGCTATCAGTCGGTGCAGATAAGTGGTCAATCTGTCCGGGCCCAGTTCTGCTCCAATACTATCCTTTCCAGCTGTTTTGTTGTTGTTCAGCTGTTTGATAGCATCCTTAACTAACTTCACCTATTGTGGGAGTTGGCACGTCTTCCTCATCCGCCGTACTGATGAAGCCATTCCTCCTGCTGTCTTGGTCTTCCTCCTCTGCGCCATTTAGGTGTTTATCGTAGTGCTGCTTCAACCTTTCAATCACCTCACGTTCGTCCGTCAAGATACCTCCATTCTTATCCCAGCACATTTCGGCTCGCGGCACAAAGCCTTTGCGGGATGCGTTGAGGTTCTTGTAGAACTTACGCGTTTCTTGAGAACGATACAGCTGCTCCATCTCTTCGCACTTCATCTCTTCCAGGTGGCGCTTTTTATCCCGGAATAAATGGGATTGCTGTCTTCGCTGCTGTTTGTATCGTTCCACGTTTTGATGAGTGCCTTGCTGCAGCATAATCGCCCGCACTGAATTCTTCTCGTCAAAAACCGTCTGACACTCTTCGTCGAACCAACCGTTCCGTCGATTTCTTTCCACGAACCCAATGGCACCTTACGGTGCGTTGTTAATGGCTGCTTTGACACTACTCCAGCAGTCCTCAAGAGGGGCTCCGGTGAGCTCTCCCTCTTCTGGCAACGCTTCTTCAAGGCTTTACGCGTAATCAGTTGCAACTTCGGGTAGCTTGAGTCGTTCCACTGTTCCTTTAGTGAAGGTGTGTTTTAACATACAGTGATACCTCCATGAGTCGATGTTCCATGACTCGATATCGACTCATGGAACCATACTAAAAACAAAATTTCATGGTTACTATGATGGTCCCTAGAAGCAGCTTTCCAAAGGATTGCTGTTCCATTGCTCGATATTTCCATGAGTCGATGGTCCCTTCAATATCGACTCATGGAGGTTTCACTGTAGTTCCTTTCATGCACAAGCCATTGATTTCTCATGGAACCCTCCACTATGGGTACTGATACAGGTGCAAAGGAGCAAAATTAATGAGCTAAATAATTGTTTTAAATAGCTTTACAATTAAATTTTATGGTTCATGGTGATTGTTCGTATTTTTATTATTAGTATTAAACTTGTTTTGACTAGATTTTGCAATAATTACATCGTAATCTTACTTTATAAGCAATAACGGACGTAAATTGAATTGATTCGTAAATTGAATCAATTCACAACACGAGGGTGCTTAGTTCGTAAAACAAGGTTCTGCCGTTTGTAGTCTACTTGTAAGAAATTTATTTTGTTTTATGTTGAGAAATTATTCTTTTTTGGTAATCTATGCACATAAATCAATATATTTGATTCCTAATCAGGTTAAGATGTGTGTAAGTTGAAGTCCTCCAAGAATTTCTTAAAGCTTAGGCATATGATTCTACATATTTACCAAATTCAAAATTCTTCAATATGTAACAAATTCTTCTTCTTTCTGGCGTTACGTCCCAAATGGGACAAAGCCTGCTTCTCAGATTAGTGTTCTTATGAGCACTTCCACAGTTATTAACTGAGAGCTTTCTTTGCCAAATGACCGTTTTTGCATGTGTATATCGTGTGGTAGGTACGGAGATACTCTATGCCCTGGGAATCGAGAAAATTTCCTTTACGAAAAGATCCTCGACCAGCGGGATTCGAACCCACGACCCTCAGCATGGTCATGCTGAATAGCTGCGCGTTTATCGCTACGGCTATCTGGGCCCCATGTAACAAATTATGCTCGTTGATTTGAAGAACTCAATATCAGGATGTTCATGGATGGCCGTGATCGTCCGCATTTTTTTTTTTTTTTTCAAAAGAGCTCTATTCAAATTCAATGAAGCATACTTCATTGAATTACTAATAGTGCGCACTGCATCAATAATTGTCCATTATGCACCTTGTTACGTATGTAGATTCTAAGACCTTTCCCAGCAGTCCTCGGATGATTCAGAACATCTCTTAAAGGCAACACAACAATACAACAACGAAATCAAAACAACATATTGCTCTGAATTGTTTGTACCGTTTTGATTCATATTACGGACAGCTTCAAATTCCGGACACTCTCGTTTGTATGGGAAACATTTCATACGAAATGTTTCAATTTACGCCGTCCAAAAGTTCTCATTTTCGAGGCTCGTTTTTTTAGGTTTTCTCCATAAATATCATTGCAAAATTATAATGCCCAACTACCTTAGACGTCTCTTAAGTGGTTGAACGATTTCAATTGATGATTTGACTGTTCCATTAATGATTATTATGAGCTGTCCGTAATTCGAATCAAAGCGTCCGGAATATGAGACAAAAGTGAGGGAGCGTCCGGAATAAGAATCATGAAAAGGCCACACGTTTTATTTTATTTAAAATTATTCAAGTTGCGGACGCATATTCTTTACCCACCATCCGAAAGTTAAGGGCTTCCGACGCTTGATAACGCTAAAAAATCATACAGAATGATTTATTTTGTATGGTCCAAGCTGGGTTATACTTCACTGAGGCCTTAAGTGTCCGTAATATGAATCAAAACGGTATATGCAAAGATTTCAAAGATTCGTAGATCACGCTTATATATTTGGAGAATCAATTCCATACTATTCCGAAGTTAATGACAGGTACGATGTAGAATGTTCTATGCTAATTCGTAGCCTAAACACGTCTGAGCTAAGATACAAAGCAAAAGTTTAAAACAAATCAGATTATTTCCGCGTCATTCATCGTTCCAATACATAATTTACAACCCTAATTGTCTTAACTCAATTTCCGCACTTCTTGAAACAGAATGTGACGTAAATTGAATTTACTTTTTAAAACAAGTGACGTAAGATGCATTTGCACAAAAATAGATGTCGTAAATTGAGGTTTAAAGTCGATAATTTCCCATTAAAATACAAAAACGTTTTATAAATAATATCAAACTTAAAAACGGACAAACTATTTTGGAATCGCCCCCTTGATATGTAACTTTATAATTTGTATTGAATGCTATATTGTGTTGAAGTTTTGAACAATATCTTATCATAAGTGTACCTTTTAAAGGACAAATGTGTAAATTCGCAGGTAAGTACTTTAATTGTGATAACATTTTTGAGCATATATGGCTTATTTACGGCAAATATGCCTTCGATTCGTACATCCATAAAAGCTATACAATAACTATCATGTGTTCACTAAAGCCAGTTCAATGCAATTCAAGAATATAAAATGCAATTAAAAACTTACAGCAATATTGTTGTTATATTATAATATGTTTGAACTGAACAGTGAATTCAGTTACATATAAAAAATACATTTTATGAATTTTATTATATTGCATATTGAATGTTAAATACGATTTCGCTTTTAATAAAAAATGTATAATGAATGAAAATTATTATAAAAATATAATGCTTTTTATATGTTTGGAAAATGTGGAAAAAGAGATGTATAATATTCATGTAAATATTAATTATTATTCATTTCATTGGTATTGTGGCACATTACATCATTCATTATTGAGATAACGAGAAAAAAAGGATCTCGCTTAAGTTACACAAATCCCATTGCAGATTTCTATTATTCTGATCTTCTGCTTTCGAACGTGGCTTATTCACCACAGCACAAACAATGGGGCTTCAAAACTAACAAATTTAAAATACATGGCCAATAGTCCTATCACGGATCTCATGAATTATTCAGCCTCTACCAGACTGTCTCTTCCAGAACATTTCTTCTTCGTTGTCAACCCTTTTGCAGTCACATCACTTTGAAAAGGGCACAGCACAAAATGTTGAATCCTTTCTCTCCACTACACAACCAACCGCAAGCACATTCAAGGGCGTCACCAATTTTACGCCTATTTAACTTTGATCCAAAGTCGAGGATTTCAATTTACCAGCGCTGATCTAATGAATAAGTCATCATGATGAAATACACACAAACACGTACATGTACACTAACAGTGAAATGGTAAGTTGATGACGATTTGGTTGACCTCCTCTCAGGACCCACATTTAGTGGCGATAGACAACAGCATTGTTTCCTTCCATTGTTTGTTTCCGTTTCTATCGCAGGCTTGCCAATGGCCGACAAACCTATTATAAGCTTGCTTCTTGCATTATTGACAAAATGATTATGCAAATTGGTTACAAATAAATCAATTAAAATTCATGCAATCAATCATTTGCCCCAACCTTCCGCAACATCGGTCAGAAATTCAAGCGACCACCCAGACAACCCAACAGAATCGATCAATCAATCAAGTGGAATTACACAAGGTGCAATTGTATCGCATTTCCGGTGCACAATCAGCACAGTCAAATACTCTATATCTGAGTATGATTGTTGTTCGTGGAAAGCTATAAATGTAATATTTCACAGCGGGAGAGCAAAAAAATGGAATATGCAGAAACCATCGTAATAGGATAAAAAAAGGAAACATTCAAACATGCCACTGATTTTCAATTCCCCATGCTTGTAACTTTAACAATTGAAGTGGGTAAATGTTAACATAAATGTAGCATTAAAAGTCTATCTTTGAGATTTGCTATAGTACTATCCGCCATTGTTTTTCAGGAGGAGTGCTCAAAATGGGAACTTCCGTGAACGATAATCAAATGTCCAGTGCAATATTATATTTTCAACTTTATTTTCCAGAAAAACATTTTTTATGCTCACGAAGCAGAAAAAAAAGAGATCATCGGCAGAATATTTATAACAACCATAAAATATATCGAACACTCCATAATTGTACTTGAATTGATAAATAAAATTTTGATTTTATTTTTAATTTGCTCAAAACGAACGTGCTACACACGTAGTTCCCAATTACTTGTATGGCATTATCAAAAGATAAGCAAGTTTTTTTTCCCTGGGGCGATTTTCAGATTATAGGAGGCGCAATTTTTATTTTTTTTTGACTTGAGACTTTTTGAATAAGTATTCGAGCAACCAAATTTAAAGAACAAAATCGTATAGGTTTTGAAAAGCAGAAATTGTATAGAATCGTTAAAAAAATAAATACATAGGGTGCCGGATCCAATTCTTGGAACTTTTGAATCACTTCGGCAAGGGGGTTTTTCGAAAGCTACAGAACTCATATTTGGCCACAATATGCGTCTTGCTTCTTACTATGAAGTTTCAGACAACTTGACCGAGAAAAAAATCATGCCAATATGAATAATAGACCGCCCAAGTAGTTCTACACCCTATTCTAAAAATAAAATAACTCTCTTAAATTAATACATAAAAAATGAGTTAAAATTCACCCAAACTAGTTTTTACCCAAAGTGTTGCTTATAACAAAAAGTATTATTATTTTTAAATAAACGTACAGTCAACTCTCCATAACGAAACCATCGAAATAACCATCGAGTTTGGAAAGAATCGAGTTACAGAACACAAACCAGTAGAACTGCAACCCAAGGGATCATCGAGTTAGCCATGAACATCAAATTTTACTCTGAATTCCTAGCTTGATATCAAGATAATATCTGTTATAAGAACATGGCCATTTGCAGCACCTTGTTCCAGCACAGCCTCCCATATCGATACACCTGGAGATCACCACAGCAAACGGAATCACAAATCAACCACGTTTTGATCGATGGACGGCACTTCTCCGATATGACCGACGTCAGAATCTAACATCGACTCTGATCACTATCTAGTGATGGTGAAACTATCCGTCATCAACAATGTACGGTATCAACGCCCGCCTTGGTATAACCTAGCGCAACTGGTCCAACCGAACGTCGCCGCCTCATACGCGCAGCATCTCGAGGTAGCGTTGCCGGAAGAGGACTGCTGGAGCAACATAAAAGCATCCATCAACAACGCAGCCGAGAGCATCGTCGGAAAGGAGGACATGTAACGATTGGTTCGACGAAGAATGCAGGCAGGTTTTGAAGGAGAAGGATGTAGCGCGGGCTGTAATGCTGCAGCAAGGAACGTGACAAAACGTGGAGCGATATAAAAGGAAACGAAAGCAGCAAACCCGTCTTTCCGGGACAAATAGCGCCGCCAGGAAGAAGTGGAATGTGATTAAATGGAACGGCTGCATTGTTCTCAAGAAAGTTCTACGAGAAGCTTAACGCATGCCGCGAGCCGAAATGTGTAAGGATATGGACTTAAATCAACCTGCCCCATATTGAGGGAAGTTAAGGATGCCATCAACCAGCTCAATAATAACAAGGCCGCTGGTAAGGATGGTATTGAAGGTGAGGTCATCAAAATGGTCCCGGAGAGGTAGGCCGCCTGTCTGCACCGGCTGATTGTCAGAATCTGGGAAACGATACAGCTGCCGGAGCAGTGGAAGCAAGGGGTTAGATGCCCTATCTACAAAAAGGGCGTCAAACTGGAATGTGAAAACTATCGTGCGATCATTATCGTGAATGCCGCCTACAAAGTGCTATCCCAGATTATCTTCAGTCGTCTATCACCAATAGGAAATGAGTTTGTGAGAAGTTATCAAGCTGGTTGCATCAACGGCCGCCAAGTACCAATGCATCACCTGTTCATCGATTTTAAAGCGGTTTATGATAGCATCGACTGCAAAGAACTAAGAAAAATCATGGACGAGTACAGCTTTCCAGGGAAGCTTACAAGACTAATAAGAGCAACGATGGACGGTGTGCAGAATATCGTAAAATAGGTACGATTTTCACAAGATCCACCCAATTTGTTTGCTTCGCGGATGATATGGATATTGTCAGCAGAACATTTGGAATGGGGGCAGACCTGTACACCTGTCTGAAACGTGAAGCGACAAAAGTCGGTGGTGAATGCGTCAAAAACAAAGTACATTCTGATAGGCGAAACTGAGCGCGACAGAGCCCGCCTAGGAAGCAGTGTCACGATAGACGGGGATAATTTTGAGGTGGTTGATGAGTTCGTCTACCTCGGATCCTTGTTGACGACTCATAACAACGTTAGTCGTGAAATAGGATGACGCATCATCAGTGGAAGTCGCGCCTACTATGGGCTCCAGAAGAAGCTGCGGTCGAGAAAGATTCACCCCTGCACCAAATGTACCATGTACAAAACTCTATGGACATGAAGCATGGAGCATGCTGGGAGAGGGCCTGCAAGCACCTGGAGTGTTCGAACGAAGGGTGCTTAGGACGATCGTTGGCGGAGTGCAGGAGATCGGTGTGTGGCGGCGGAAAATGAACCACAAGCTCGTAAGGATCTGCGAAAGCCAGAAGGGTGCGCTGGGCAGGACATGTTGCAAGACTACCGGATAACAATCCTGCAAAGATGGTGTTCGCGTCGAATCCGGTTGGCACAAGAAGGCGGGGAGCACAGCGCGCGAGGTCACTTGATCAGGTGCAACAAGAGCTGGAGAGCGTGGGCCAAAATTGAAGTTGGAGGGACACAGCCTTCGACCGAGTAAATTGGCGTAACATCGTTAACAAGATTTTATCAAATTAATTGATGTAACACCAACTAAATAAATAAAATATTACATCTTATAATTTTGTAACAGTCAGTGTCTACTATGTTATAATATTTGTTATTTCAACAGCTTATCAATTAATTTCATACAGCACTGTAACAAAACAAAATTTTAAAAAATTACACATGTTGTGATAATTCTGTTTTATTCTTCTGATCGGGAATCTGGGTAACAGCTTAATTTCGCGTCAATGACTGGAAGAACCTGTTTTGCCATAAAAAAAATCGCACTTTTATAAAAAGCGGTATTTATTAGTCACAAAGATCAATTTGAATGTGGTCCCGCCTTATCCCTTGTCTCTTAGATCAGTGGTTTTTAGCCTTTTTGTCTCGCGGAGCACCTGTTCGAAAAAAAAATCACCGTATCATTGTTTTTAACCTTATAATTAGGAAATTTAACCCCAAATTCTAAACATTTCGTAAATATAACCAAGGAACATAAAAGATAGACAATGATCCAGATTATGACACCGTGTGTACTGTCGTGGGTTGAGAACCACTGATCACCGAAACCCACAATCATAAACAAACTCAAAGGCCATCCGCCTGAAACCGACCAATGCACTCGAAAAGTGCAAGATATTGAAATTACAACCATATGCGACAACCGCACCTCAAGTGCCAGAATTATTTCCATTCCTTTTTTCCTCCTCCGCGTGAGCCCTACACGGACGGGCAAACGAAATCGAAAGGTTTCAAATTGCATCGCCCTGGCCGGACCACCGAGATACGAATTGCCGAAATAGCAAGATGCACATTTTTGGGCACGGACCACCTAGGCATACAAAATGCCACATTTGCAAAGATGAATGATTTTTAAGTATGGACTCCAGTTGTCTCATTCTCACCAATAGAAAATAGATTAAGCAGTTAAACATTGTAAGCTTTTGTAACAATATATAAACCCAGAAACGACGAAATAATAAACAGATTCTTACGAACCAGAAACTGGGAAAGGAGTCTCGACTTTTATTGAGTCCTTACTGGTGATAGCTCTCGAGCTCACCATAGTTTGGATACTCAACAAAGAAAAGACCTTCTCCAATATTTCTAAACACCGTAGGATGCCACATGGCGACCGTGACAGGTTATCTTTTATCTTTAATAAGACCCTGTAATCCTACGATTCTTCCGCGCGCATCCAAGTATCTATGTCGGTTACCCGTCGGTCGCGCGCATCGAAGTTAAATTAACTGTGTGTCTCAAGTGAAAAGTGATATACACCGTGAAAAATGGGATGGTTCTCTAGTGACGAAATCGTCACAAATAGTGCTGTGTGTCCTCCGCAAGAAAATTATCACCTAACACAGGCAATCGCACTCGCTGTGTTAGCAGGCATTGCCGTTGGGTACATTGTAACGAAAATAGTGGTAAAAGCTCATAAAAATCACACCATAAGAGTAGCGGAAAGAGCAGTTCGCGTTGCTAACGTGTAAAGTGACAATAAAGTTAACAGTGAACACTGGACAAATCCAAAATGAAAGTTTAAGATGGCAGCAAAAGAAAATATTACAATAACATTGAACAGACTTAGAAAATCAATCGCAGTAAAAGTGCCAATGATAGTGAACACAAATTCAAGTTGCTTAAAAGGACTTGTTCAGGCACTAGAACACGAAAAATTAATAACAGTGCTTAAAGTGTACAAAGACTCATGTGTAGTGAAAGTAACAACCGGAATAACCACAATAGAAGTACTACCGCATTTCCAACAAACGAAGAAAAGCCAACTCGCAGTTTGGCGGCAAAAATTTCTACCACATGGAAAAGGACATTTAATCATCTCAACCAATAAAGGGATGATGTCGGACAGCACTGCAGAACAAAAACAATTAGGTGGTCAAATAGTAGGATTCGTCTACTAAGAAAATACACAAAAATGTTGTTCTCTTCTCTCAAAAAAAAAAACAAAAAAAACATGTTCAAAAACAAGAAGATTAAGTTCAAGCCATTTGAAGTGAAAACGGTGAATACGCAGTATGAACGATACGACGTTGAACAATATTTCTGCGTAGGAGGTAATTTAGGCGACAAAACAAAAGTGACCCGTTACGAAGAAAAAGAAACAAAAAAAAGACGAGTGCATACCATATTGTTTACAGTTCCGCTCGTTTAAAGCACATGAACGATACCACAGTGAAATAAACAAAAAATTAGACAAAGAAAAAACAAACAAACAATAAGTGCAGTGTCGAAAGCAGAATAATGAGGCCGATATTACAATTTTTGGCTTCGAATGTGTACGAGATCAACGCGTCGACAGGTGACGTATTTCACTACGTCAGTTTGACTTACGATGACTTTGAAGCTGACGAGTTAATGAGATCACTACAGCAAGTGCAGCCTCAACCCCAGCAACAGGACGAACACCCATCAACGCCAAGTGCGCCTTCAATGTAACAGATACCAGATGAGCAGCATTTAGTAAGTAATAGGAAATATATCATCAAAAATAGCCCACAGCCCACATGTCATACCTAGAAAAGGTTATTGAAGAAAAAATTCATGAACTATTGATTTTGAAAACAAACTTCGAAAAAAACCCTTATCGAAATTACCGTAGAATAACTCTATTGAACAAATTGGTTCAAGCTAAAACTATTTACAATAAAATAATTGAATTAATTACAACAAACGAATTTAAATTAACCGAAAGCAAACTAAACATAAATATTAAACTAAGTCGAAATTTATATTACGAAATCAATCAACTAATTGCCTCAAAACTAAAAAACATCAAAGACAATTTCAAATTTCGTTCAGTGGTGAAAGGTGTGATATTTTGTCTAAGAATAAAAAATTTAACTATACAAAAACAAGCAATGGCTAGTATAATTGAAATTATAAAAGTGGTAACTTCACTTGTACCTGTTTATGATGGAAAAGGTGAAAAGTTGGAAAATATTATAGCAGCTTTAGAGGCATGTAAACCTCTAATAAACGATGCCAATCGACAAGCAGCTATTCAAACAATTTTATCTAGATTAGAAAATAAAGCACGTGCAGCAGTAACTGATAATCCTGCTAGCATTGATATAATCATAAACAAATTGAAGGAAAAGTGCACTGTTAAAGTAGCACCAGACACTATATTAGCTAAAATTAACGCAACAAGGCAAAATGGAAATTTTGACAATTTTGCCACTACCATAGAAAAATTAACCATCGATTTAGAAAAAGCTTATCTAGGAGACGAAGTTCCCCTTGATACAGCTACCAAACTTGCAAATAATGCCGGAATAAGAGGTTTAACTAATGGAATAAAAAATGAGCAAACAAAACTGTTGTTGAAAGCCGGACAATTTACCACAATTTCCAAAGCAATTGAAAAAGCCTCAGAACTCGAAGCAGAAAACAATTTGAACAGATCCCCTAGTATCCTACATTACAGTTCCAATCCAGGACCAGGATCAAGAAACCACCAACAAAACAGGCAAAATAACCAAAGGCCAAAGCAACAATCAACCCAAAACTGGTCAAACCAAAACTGGTCACACCAACGATCAACGCAAAACTGGACAAACCAACGACCAATGCAAAACTGGTCCAATAACCAACGACAAAATTGGTCAAATCAACAGCCAAGATTTACCAATAACTACCAGAGGCATAATAACCAAAACTACAGACCAAACAATAATGGATACAACGGTAATAACAGAAATCGTGGACCCAATGTTTATTTTTTGACCCCGGAAAACCAACTGGTCCCCCAGCAGGTACCAGTTGGGGGACAACAACAAAATACCCAAACTCAAAATATCCAACAGCAACAACAGCCACAACAACAACCTCACTTCCTAGTAGCATCAGCAAACATGCATCAACAAAGATAAAAGGAATTTTTAATATCTCTACTGCCCTGTCAAATTTTGTGATTCTGAAAACAGAATCCACGCACTCTGAATGTACTTTCCTAGTAGATTCAGGAGCTGAAATATCAGTCCTAAAGCCCACAAAATTGAAACAGGCAACAAATATCAACAATTCGCATACATGTTCTATAACAGGCATTCAGCCCAACCCCATTGACACACTCGGATCAATCAATTTATCTTTACATCTACCGTATGAAGTTTCAGCAACACACACATTCCATATTATACCCGAAACTCTTACAATACCCACAGACGGAATCATAGGACGAGATTTCCTGACAAAATTTAAATGCGTTATCGACTACGACACCTGGACTCTTTCAAGCTTTATAAATTCAGAATTAATTGAGATCCCTATACAAGATAAATTACATGACGAAATTCTAATACCACCCCGTTGCGAAGTATTTAGAAAAATTCCTATCCAAAACCCCCACCAAGATTACGTTATTTTATCAAAAGAAATAAAACCCGGAGTATTTTGCGCGAACTCAGTGTTAAATGCTAAAAATTCACTTGTAAAAATTATCAATACCACAAACTACACGGTAAAAATTCATGAGAATCTGTCAGATCTACTTCAACCCCTCGAAAATTATAACATATTTACTATCGATCAAACAAATCAAACAAATCGTAAAGACAAATGTATAGCTGAACTCAATTTAAATGACACTCCTTGTCACATTAAAGACAGATTAAAAGACTTATGTGCCAAATACAATGACTTATTTGCGTTACAGGGTGACATGTTGACATGTAATAATTTCTACAAACAAAAAATAAACTTGAACGACCAAACACCAGTATACATTAAAAACTACAGAACACCGGAAGTTCATAGAACTGAAATTGACCGACACATCGACAAAATGTTAGAAGAGCAAATAATACAACCATCTATTTCACCCTACAACTCTCCTGTATTACTAGTCCCTAAAAAATCCGCCACAGGCGACAAGAAGTGGCGTCTTGTCGTAGATTTCCGACAATTAAATAAAAAAGTAATTGCTGACAAATTTCCACTACCCCGAATTGATGACATACTAGATCAGTTAGGAAGAGCGAAGTATTTTACAACACTCGACCTTATGTCAGGTTTTCATCAAATCGAGTTAGATGAAGAATCGAAGCAATACACAGCTTTTTCAACAAATTCTGGACATTATGAGTTTAACCGTCTTCCTTTTGGATTAAACATCTCCCCTAATAGTTTCCAACGCATGATGACGATAGCCCTCAGTGGACTACCGCCAGAATGTGCTTTTTTGTACATCGACGACATAATAGTTGTCGGATGCTCCATTAAACATCATTTGAATAATTTAGAACAAGTTTTCCAAAATCTTCGAAAATACAATCTAAAACTGAACCCAGCAAAATGTAGATTTTTTTGTGCCGACGTCACATATTTAGGACACCATATTTCAGAAGATGGTATCCAACCAGATAAATCAAAATATTCAACTATACTTAATTACCCCAAACCACAAAATGCAGATGACGTTAGGAGATTCGTCGCATTTTGCAACTATTACAGAAGATTTATCCCTTACTTTTCTGATAAAGCAGCTCCATTAAACGCACTTTTAGCCAAGAAAACAATATTCAAATGGACAGAAGAATGCCAATACGCTTTTGAAACCCTGAAAAACGAACTACTAAGTCCAAGAATTCTTCAATTCCCAGATTTTTCCAAACCCTTCATACTAAGCACAGACGCATCAAAAATAGCATGCGGAGCTGTGTTAGAGCAAGAACATAACGGAATTAGATTACCCATATCATATGCTAGTAAGAAATTTACAAAAGGAGAAAGTAACAAATCCACTATTGAGCAAGAACTTACAGCAATACATTGGGCTATCTCTCACTTTAGACCCTATCTCTATGGTCGCAAATTCACAGTAAAAACAGACCATAACCCTCTCGTACATCTTTTTTCCATGAAGGATCCCGCGTCTAAATTAACTAGAATGCGATTAGATTTAGAGGAATTCAATTTTGAAATCGAATACGTCAAAGGAAGAGAAAACGTAGGGCCCGACGCTCTTTCACGTATAGATATTGATTCTGAAATTCTTAAAAATATGTCTATTCTTCCAATGCAGACCAGATCCAAAACTCGAAATATGACGACAGAAGCTAAAGTTAACAAGCCAAATGCAGAGAAGATTGATCAACTTCACGCGTATGACTCGATTAACAATATCGACGCTTTCAATTTACCTAAACTAACCTTCCAAGCTCTAAGCGAACAATTAATTTTAAATATTAAATCCAAAAACCTGAAAGGAATTATTGCTCAAGGGCAAATATTCCAACAAAAGGGAATGGTTTATATAAATGAATGCATGAACCTACTCAACGAAATGGCCAAAACTACGAACATGAAAAAACTCGCGATCAGTGTAATGGATCCGATTTTTAATTATATTTCCCGGGAACAATTTAAACAATCATGCAATGAGAATTTAAGTGACGTCACGATTATTATATATACACCAGCCATGGTGATACAAGACGAGAATGAAATAAATAAATTGATAAAAGAAAACCACGATACCCCTTCGGGAGGACACGTAGGTATTAACAAACTACTTCTTAAACTTAGACGTAAATATTACTGGAAAAACATGAAAAACAGCATTTCTAAATATGTGAAAAACTGCATTTCGTGTAAACTAAATAAACATTCAATCAAAACGCAAGAAAACTTTGAAAAAACAACAACTCCTACAAAACCCTTTGAATTAGTTTCAATCGATACCGTAGGACCACTTACTAGGTCAATTAAAGGAAATCGTTACGCATTAACCTTACAATGCGATCTAACGAAATATATAGTTACCGTACCAATAGTAGATAAACAAGCAAGTACACTAGCTAAGGCTTTAGTGGAACACTTTATTTTAATTTATGGTTGTCCACGAGCAATCAAATCCGACATGGGTACCGAATATAAAAATGAAGTATTCCAACAAATTTACAATGTTCTCGAAATAAACCAGAAATTTTCCACAGCGTACCATCCAGAAACCATAGGAGCTCTCGAAAGAAGTCATCGTTGTTTAAATGAATATCTCAGGCAATTCATCAATGAACAACATGATGACTGGGACTCTTGGTTACCATATTTTACATTCTTTTATAACACAACACCACACACTGAACATTCTTTCGCACCATTTGAACTTATCTTTGGCACTCAAGTAAATTATCCAACAAAATTTAAAAATAATACCACAATCGATCCAATCTACAATTTTGAAGCCTATTACAAAGAATTACAATTTAAATTACATACAGCAGCGCTAAAAGCAAAACTATTACTAGAAAAATCCAAAGAAAAAAGAATCTCGAAACAAATACAGAATTCAAACCCAATTGAAATTCAAACAGGAAGCAAAGTTTGGCTTAAGAAAGAAAACCGACGAAAACTAGATCCAGTTTATACAGGACCGTTTACTATCATCGAAATAAATCACCCAAATGTTACAATCAAAAATCAAATGTCAAACGAAACTCAAACAGTACATAAAAACAGAATTATTATCTAAACTAAATCTTAAATTTATCCTTAACTCATTTATTTTCATACAAATTAATCCATGTTTATAAAATTCTATATTTTTTTCAATTTTTTTTTTTGTTTATAAAAACCATTATGTTTGTAAAAACAATGTTATCTTAAGAAGTGTTTATTTTAAGACACCCGAGCCTAATCTCTAAAAAAAAAAATAAGAAACGAAAAAATAAGTGAAAAAAGAGATAGGTCAAAAGTCTAACCTCGAGTTAGACGTGAGAAATTCGGCATTAAATATTAAATAGATTAATAACCAAAATTTTGTTAAACTTACCTAAAAATTGTAAGAGACTACTGGAGAAAGACATTAACTGAATAATTACACTTCATTTCATTATGTTACATTATTCTCCTAAAGGGGGAAGGTGTCGTGGGTTGAGAACCACTGATCACCGAAACCCACAATCATAAACAAACTCAAAGGCCATCCGCCTGAAACCGACCAATGCACTCGAAAAGTGCAAGATATTGAAATTACAACCATATGCGACAACCGCACCTCAAGTGCCAGAATTATTTCCATTCCTTTTTCCCTCCTCCGCGTGAGCCCTACACGGACGGGCAAACGAAATCGAAAGGTTTCAAATTGCATCGCCCTGGCCGGACCACCGAGATACGAATTGCCGAAATAGCAAGATGCACATTTTTGGGCACGGACCACCTAGGCATACAAAATGCCACATTTGCAAAGATGAATGATTTTTAAGTATGGACTCCAGTTGTCTCATTCTCACCAATAGAAAATAGATTAAGCAGTTAAACATTGTAAGCTTTTGTAACAATATATAAACCCAGAAACGACGAAATAATAAACAGATTCTTACGAACCAGAAACTGGGAAAGGAGTCTCGACTTTTATTGAGTCCTTACTGGTGATAGCTCTCGAGCTCACCATAGTTTGGATACTCAACAAAGAAAAGACCTTCTCCAATATTTCTAAACACCGTAGGATGCCACAGTACTCATGAAAACTGTATTACGTCATATACCTATGGCGCCGAAAATATCATAAGGTGAATTTTAAAAAACACCAATCAATTTTCAATCGCACAAAATTCGATCGATTGATCGCAACCACTGAATCGCTAATCGATCAATTATCAATAATCTTCGAGCTGTTGAATGGAGCATTTTGACCTCAATTGAAAGGCCGTCTTCAGTGTCGTTAACTAGACTCGGCATTTTTTTTTAATTGGTCAAATGTTCAGCGCATTCGGTTTTATTGTTTTTCAAATAATACTCTTTAAAATTATAGCTATGGCGCCGAGTACAAATTCTATTCTATTCTGTTTGTGGCTTTCGTGATCCCCCGATCTCTCATCGCCTCGCTCGTTTTATCAATAAAAAGCGATTTAGTGGAGCGAGATGTTGGAGGGTCGCGAAATCCAAGTTTGGAACCTAACCTGTCCTAAACAAATCTAACGCCTATGGTATAAAATTAAAATTCAATTATACATAAGGCATTGAAATACTATTGTTTAAGGTACTAATTATATTGTTTTTTTTTTCATTGCAGGTAACTCAACCACAAGCTATACCTACAACATCAACTTATTTCTTTAGAGTTTACGTGAGTATTGAAAAATCGAAAATTAATGAAAAAGAATTTCCGTTAACTACTTTCGCATTTCACGTCTAAATGTCAAGACTGCAATCGATCTCACAAGTTTTTCTTATAGCACTACATTAAATGCAAAAATGTAACGATTCAACTCAATATGATTTCAGAAATTGAATGGACTCAAGCTCCAAGCAAGCGCGTTTCAATTACTGCAATGTGCATCAGCCCAAAACCTTTTGGACAGGATCTGTGCCTTGCCAATCCCATCTGCGAATTAGTTCAACTTCGATCCAGTCGTATAGCAACTAACTAATCCCTATCTAATTGGATGATGGAGGACAAACGAGACGAATGACCGAATAAATTTATGATAAAAGTGTATCCCCTCTTTCAGCTAAATTCATTCACTCGGGCTTTTCGAGACTATATTTTCGAGTCATATATTTACTCCTATTTTCCAATCAGCGGAACCGTTTGGTGCCCAGATTGCTGAACGCTACGATAACTCAGCCAGTCTAAAATGATCATTGTCCACTACGGAATTTTTATCGACAGTTTGAGCAACGTGGTACTACACAAGCTCAACATCCAGGCGTTATGCCTACAAAGAAACATAATAAAATGCCAACCCTTTTTCTACGCCGGATCATCGCTTCCTATGGTGGAACCAGGACCTGCCACTGGTGGGGTTCTGTTCCTATTTCGCCTCCTAACCTGGGTCTCAAGTAAGGGTATGCGATATGGATTTTTTCCATGTCGATACGAAACGAAACGATACGCGGAATATCTTGCGCTCAAAATGACGAAACGAAACGAAATTTAAAAATGTTTCGTGTAACTCGATACGAAATCAAATATCTCACGGAATTTTTCGAAACGAAACGAAATTTTCGAATTTGTTTCGCGGAATACGGTTTTAATTTGTTTTTTTTTTCTTGTCAAAAGCTGGAAATTTGACAATAGGCATAACAAACGTCTTTTTAAATCCTTTACCATATGGAAACCTTAGCGTTGCTTAGCGGAATCCTTACATGTTTTGGTAAGACCCTTTTCGGTTTGTTTGAAAATTTCTTAATAACTTCATAAGGTTTCATTTCAACATATCTGACACTGACACAAGGCAATGAGTGGGTTTAATTTGAATGTTATAACTAAGAAGTGGGTCGAAAAGAAGTTACAAACATTTAAAACAATCTCAAAAATATTGAGAGGAGCCCAAAATTAATTTGATTTTTAGAAATGCCTTACAATTTTTTAAATCATGTGGATGTGATGTTATGCTAATATATACCATAAAACATGGAATAATGATGTTCATTTTTTTGCTGTACTTTATGCTTTGTGGCTTGAATGAATGTGATTGGGGACACAAGTCGATAAGAAAACACTAAACTGAGAAGCAGACTCTGTCCCAGGTGGAACATAACGCCATAAAGAAGAAGAAAAATAAGTAGAACACAGGAATCACTTGAATATTTGCTTTTTTTTTTACCACATTTTTACAAACTTAACCTAGGGTTGCATACATTTTTGTATTATTGTTTAATACAATCACAATGTCTGTTAAGCTCACTTGCTATTCCCTGTTTTGTCATTCTTAACAAATGTTAAGACAATTGTCAAAATGTTTCTTAAACAATATTCTGTTATTCCATCTACTTTCTCTTATATGCTTTTTGAAACAAAACAGATTACTGGTTTTCAAGTTAATCATATTGTAAGCTATAACTTCTGATACTAACCAAAGTGCACTTTGGTTGCACTTTGGTGCACACTGCTTTGACGTTTTTGTCACTGATTGCCTTATAAAATATATCTTCTGGTGTTTTAATCTTCTGATTCAATTTAGATTTCAATATAGTTGTAACCCAGTCCCAAACTGGTTTTGAATGTTCACATTGTTTTATTCTATGTATATTAGTATCTGGCTTTTTACAGATTTCACAGAGATTATTATCAACTTGGGAAAAATTGTGTTTGTACATTTTTACCTTATTTGGATACGCATCATTGAAAACTTCAAACAAAATAGATTGTGCAAAGCTAGAAACATACGATTTCGCTATATTATCCCATATTATTTCCCAAGGGAGACTTGGATGTTTCTGCACAACCTTAACTTCAAATTTCTTTTTTGCTAGCAAGTAGTTGTAAATTTGCTTATTCGTTACCAAATAGTCTAATGGAAGTATGGACTGAGCAAGATTGAACATTTTTTTTGTATTATTCGTAACGTTTTTGAAACTATGTTTCACAAGAGGATGATTTCTTTTCTTTTCATTTTTATACAGTAAATTCCTAATAAACAGTGATTGGCATTGTGATTCCGGATCAATCAACTCTAAACCACCCTGAGCTCTATCTAAATACAACTGATCACGATTAACCCTAACCATTGTATGATGACTCCACAAAAACTGACCGGTTATCATTTTTATCTCTGCTACATGTTTATTATTCGGCGGTATAATTTGTGCTGCATACCAGAGCTTCGACAACATGAAGGTGTTTAAAACTGTTACCTTATCGATCAAATTCATCCGCCTAGATGAAAATAACTGCGCCGTATATTTGAAACTTTTGTAACACGCCAGCCTGCGCGTTTCGGGTTTCAAAGTAAGGTGGCTTATGCGCCACTCCTTTCGGAGACCACCTACAAGTTTAGGGCTTGCCCGGCCGTAGAGACCCCCAGGGAATGGGTCTAATTACTCCCGATCGAAGATAGCTACGAGTCGGCTGACGTCCAACTTTGGGAAGAACAATTAAAGGGAAGGAAAGGATTTGGGTTTCGTGAAACATACAAACGATTCGATACCGCAAACTAAACACGCTAATTCTCATCACTGGCCGACCTGACCAATCATCGATCTAGCACGCGGAAAAATAGGGAGCATCAGTGGTTGTATCGGGGAACCGCCCCAGTAAAGTAAAATAAATTAAATTAGAAACACTACGACCGAATTAACATGCAAAATCTTTACGCAACCATTTATTGACGACTCTTCACTAACAAATTAACAACGACATAACTTTACCATAAATTCCGCCTACATTTATTCTTCCCACATTACTCTACAACATATATACAGCAAAACATAGATTCATTTGTTTATTTATTCTCCCTCTCTTCGCATCTTCATTTTACTCTAGCCTAGGCCTACTCTTTGCTTTCCCTTCTATCTATTTCTACCTTCGTCGTCATGTGGATTGAGTGCTTACGTGCAGATGTTCATTTGTGGGGTGTGCGTGTGTGCGTGCTCGTGGTGACTACCGGCGCAAGCGCGGGATCTAAGGGTAGCCACGTGAATTTCTGGTATAGCCACGCTACCGACTCATAGGCTACGGTAGCGGGTCAAAACTGAGCCATGCGCATGGACTTATCTACTAATCATGCATGATTTTTGTACTCACGGTTTGATCAAACTCTTGGAGGGTCTTACGGGTACCGCAGACGGCCGTTCATTCGTCAGTGAACGCGCCGCTGGGCGAAACTAGCGTCGATGGGTGCTGGTGGTGACGCTCTCCGATTCTCTCTCTCCGGTTGTGGGCTTATGCGACGGGGACGGCCGACGCGACGCCGGCGATGAACTCCTCTTCACGTTTGGCGCAATTCTTGATGAATCTGGGTGCCTGCTACCTTCGCCTGGGGCGCGAATAACGTTCGCAAGCCCCCTTCCGGTTTCCGTACCCCCGGGATAAACCTCGGAGCTGACGGTGGGGTCAGAAGCAATCTGGACGGAATGGTGTGACGTGTATGGTATACAGGACGGCCACAACCTGCACAAATTGACTCGCACACAAATCTCCTTCTCTGCACTAACTTTGCACTAACTGCCAATTGATAGCAACTAACTTCAAATACACGTCACGGCGTAACAACTCAAATAGATTACTCCTGCCTCTTCCACTAGCCAGAACGAAGTCATCAGTCAAAATCAGATAATCCTCAGATATGTCGCGAGGTGCATATTATCTTCTAATCTGAAATATTTCCCGAGAGAAATATCTGAGATTTCCTCGTTCCTATGCTCGCGAAACATTCAAGGTCAGGGGGAGGGGGTTGTTCTTCACCGAAAGGCTTTCGTCAAAACGACTCGTCTCTATCTCCGACCTAAAGAGAGGCGAAACATTCGGGAAAGTTCAATATCCCTTGAATGTATTTCTTGGGGGTCAATGCTCAGAAGCACGCGCGCAAATTTGGCTAGAGCGCTATCGCTGTTGCTTTTTGGGCGGCACATAACATGTGCGAATTGGCTTCGGACGGAACTCATTTAACATGTGGTTTGGAGGATGCTACTCGTGAACTCGAATGAATGTTCATGCAGAGGGAAGATGTGTTTATCTTAGACTGGTTCAATATATTTAACTTAACTATATGGACAAATGTTTTGAAGCATACGAAAAACATTGAACTAAACATAAATTAACCCTATGGTCGTTACATCATTCCCCACTAAAAGTACGAAAATTTGATTGGCCTTGAAACAACCACCAATCAAATTTTCGTAGGTCAAACAATCTACACAAAATTTATTTACATATTTACAAAGAAGCAAGAAGCTCAAGAACATTGTTTAATTTTCGGGGTCATATAGATTCATCATCAACCGAAGTTGACTCCATCTCTGCTTACAGTACAAATTCTATCACGGAACCTGTCTGCTACTGACTATCAGCGACATTTCTGTCTCCAGTCTCCAGCGAAAATAAACTTAAATGATCCATTACATTTACAACAATTTAAATAGACAATAGACCTCGAATTGGCAGGAAAACACTTGAAAAGAATTTAAACAGATTTGTTTGTTGCTGTTGCTGATGACTCCTAACACGCAAAATCGAGAAAAAAAAACTTGAAACTGGACAACATTTAAAAGGCATCTACTCAAATGTGGTCGACATACATTGAGTGAGCTCACGCGGTAACTTACACAAAACGATACGTTATCTTCTACACCAGGACACATGCCGATTAACGAAGACAACGTACACGAAAATCTCCACCTAAGTGGACGTAAACCGGTGGGTCTGAATTGTAACCTCTAACCCAACACGAAGCGAGCGCGCGAGGTTCCACTCTTTCCCACACGAAATAACTGTTTCGATGCACAATTCGCAGCCACGGATCATGATCCGCGATGAAAGCTTATTGTAACATGAAACGTAAATTAGCATCTTAAAAGAATTTTTAAGCACCGGGATTTACCCGACAACAAAAATTCTTAAAGAAATAATAAAATAAAACATCATTACAAAATACCATTCATACACCCCTCGTAACCAAACATAATGAACCATCACGAAATTCATCTTTGAATTCATTTCGCACTCACACTGGTCTATCTAGCATACACAGTCATCAACAACAAAAAGAGAAACGTCAAAACCGATCGACGTCGCAAGTATGCGCTCGCGAGTGAAAAGTAGTGCGTGAAAAATCCGGAAATTTAGTGAAAATTTCCGTACTTCGGGTTTGCTGCGGTGAAAAAATAAGTGAGCTGCAGCTTCCGAAAGGCGTCTCACCCCATTTGGAGGAATTTTTAGGAGAGTAGAGCGATAGAGATCGTTCCAACCTTGGATGTAAGTTGTTTGTTTATGTTTTTATTTCGCAGTTGGACCGACCCCAGCAGGGTACTGGAGGACGAACCACGAATGAACTGGACATGAAGGACGGACTATGGAACAACGGATGGCCCGTGGAACGGATCACCTTCCAGGACTCAATAACGGAACGAATTGGACGGAAACATAAGAGAACGAATGGAGGTCTACCGTATACAACTATGGAACTGACTACAAAACAGGTAAGAAATCGATCTAATTTACAACGGAACAAGTGATGGCAACAAATTCATGCTAAACTTCACTTTTAGGTACTATTTGACGAACGAAATGGATTAATAAATAACGAAAATATGAACAACAAAGGAAATAAATAGCACTCATTTGATTTCGAGGAAACTAAACTGTATAAACTACTATTTACAAGATGACAAATCGCAAATTACAACGGAAAATTGAGTGAGTGATTTCAATCTAATACTAACGAATAGGCTAATTACTAATAATATTCATAAGGGTTAGGGAACTAGGCATACTAATCACTAACTATTTACATATGTACAATCGCCTACGCCTCGAAGGGTCGTAAGTCTTCTTGAAGCTTCGTTTAATTGCTATTCTCGCGAACGCGTTGTTTTGTAGTCACTTCAAGAGAGTTGTTCTAGCCGGTTTAGGGACAAATTCGGTACCCTCAGTGTTCGGTCCGTTCGAAAACTTTCCTCCCACGAGTCCGTCGAATATTGTCTTGAAGATGTGTTTAACCCAGTTGGTGTTTTTGCTCATCGTAATCAGTGGTCACTCGCTAGGAGGTTTTTAGGTGGAAGCCTTCAATTCCTAGGAGGTTCATAGCTGGAAAACAAGTACCACTTATCGGTTTAGACGAGTAGGCATCTTCTTCAGTCTATTCGCGAAGTAGACCCCTAATCGTTTGCCACTCTGGTCCTCCAATTCATACGTGTTAGTCCCCAGCACCTTACGAACTATCGCTGGTTCGTATTTAGGAGCTAACTTTCGGCAAAAACCCTTTCCCTTATCCGAGAGGTCAAATGTTTGCTTCAATACGTTTTCCCCAACCGAGTAAGTCGGACAGTTAGGGTTAGACCTTAGATTGTACGTCTTGGAGTGCTTTGCGTAGGCGGCCGATAAGTTTTGCTTTATTTGCTCAAACAGTTTGTGTCTACGTTCGGTTACAGTCTTGTCAGTGTCGGTAGTCGTAGCGTGGTTGTCTCTAATGTGAGCATATTCAGACCCATCTGATATTTTGTTTCTACCAAAAACTACAAAATATGGGCTGTGTTTGGTCGAGTCATGGACTGCATTTCTAATGGCGTCAGCTATTTCCTGAAGATTTTCTGCCCAATGGCTGTGTTCTCCCTTCAGAGTTGCACGGATGGCCGTTGTTATGACCCGGTTAACCCTTTCGGTATTGTTAACCTGCGGGTGGTAGGCCGGAGTCAACCAATGGGAAACATTGTAGGTTTTAAGCAGTTCTTTAAATTGCTTTGAAACGAATTGCGATCCGTTGTCGGTTAACATGATCTCCGGGACTCCGAATAGCCGAAAAATCATGTTCTCCACAAATTCCACTAGTGAATGTGCTTTAGCTTCCCTGAATGGTTGAACCAATATGAATTTACTAAAGACATCGGTTGCTACCAACAGACAAGTGTGCCTTCCTCTTCCGGATGGTGGCAGTGGTCCAACATAATCGAGTGTCACGAACTGCCATGGATACTCAACGGGTTTTTGAGACCCCATTGGTGGCGTGACATTAGTGTTTCCAGCCTTGCTTGTCTGACATTTTAAACACCCTCGGCAGTACCTTCGAATCTCTTCGTTCATTTTAGGCCAAAAATATCGTTGCTTAATAGTCGTTAGTGTTTTCTTAAAACCTAAATGCGCTTTCTCATGTTCCTTTTTAATTATTTCTTTACGCTGTGGTGAATTTGGAATTAATTTCCACGCAAATCGTGGGTCAGATTGTCGATCGTTGGTTTTCGTATACCGGTACACTTGACCATCGATTACACGAAAGTCTGGGTGTTTCCCGGGTTCCGCTTGGATTTTGTCAATGAGGTCCTCATATTCAAAATCTGGTTCGGCCACTGTTATCGTGTCTATTTCTATCGAGCGAGATAGACAGTCCGCTGTTATGTTGGCCTTCCCTTTTCGGTACTCCAGGTCGAAATCGTATGCCTGGATGCGAAGAGCCCAACGGAGCAGTTTGGCATTTCCGGTTTCCGTTCCAACATTGAACAGCCACAATAAACTCCGAGCATCCGTAACCACGCGAAACTTAGTCCCCTCTACGTAATGACGGAAGTGCTGTATGGCCGAAAGGACCCCTAGACACTCCTTTTCGACAGCAGAATATCGACGCTGGGTGCGGTTAAGTTTTTTACTAAAATAGCTTATAACTTTCGTTACGCCCTCTTGTTCTTGAACCAGAGCGGCGCCTATGGCCCTATCGGAAGCGTCTGACTCGATCGTGAACATCCTGGAGAAATCAGGGTTGCTCAAAATCGGTGCTGACGTGAGCACAGATTTGAGTTGCCTAAAACCATCCTCCGCTTCTTTCGTCCACTTAAATTTCTTGTTTTCCTTCGTTAAAAGGTCGGTAATAGGGGCGGTAATCGCGCTATAATTTTTAATGAAACGCTGGTAAAACCCAGCGAGGCCCATCAGCCGTCTGATGTCCTCCTGCGTCTTAGGCTGCGCATAGTCAAGGATTGGTTGTATTCGGGACGCGTCGATGGCTACCCCGTTTTCATTGAGCAGATATCCCAGATATACAACCTGCTTCCTGCAAAACCTGGACTTTTCGATCGAAATAGTTAATCCCGCTTTCCGTAATCGCTCTGCCACAATCTTCAACAGTGTTAAATGCTCTTCAAAGGTATTCGACGCAATCACTATATCGTCTAGATAGACAAAGACGTAAGGTTCTAGGTCAAAACCTATCGCCTTGTCCATCAACCTAGACATAGTGAAAGGAGCATTCATTAGTCCGAACGGCAGGACCTTAAAGCGAAATACGCCCTTCGCCGTTCGAAAAGCCGTGAAGTTGCGACTCTCCTTCTTCAAGGGTATCTGGAAGTAAGCGTCCTTTAAGTCAATGACGGTAAAGAATTTTGCCTTCCCTAATTGCCGGAATATATCTTGCATATTCCGCATAGGGTACGAATCCTTTACGGTCATTTTATTGATCTTTCTCGAATCTAAACAGACTCTTACTTTACCATTCTTTTTGAGAACTGGTACTAACGGATTAGTCCATTCACTGTAGCATGGTTCTATCGCGTCTAACTTCCTGAACCGATCCACTTCCTCGTCTATGGCTTGTTGTATGTATGGAGAACATTTGTACATCGGCGTGATCCTCGGTTTAGCTCCCTCCTTTAGGATTATCTCATGCTCAATCAGGTTTGTCCTTCCTAATTTCCCTTCACCAGTCAGCTCAAATTGCTTAACCACCTCAGAGAGTTGCTGCCTTTGTTCTATAGACAGTTCATGTTCCGTTTCAATCTCATCTACGCTAGGCGTAGCTTCCGTAGGTCCTTCATAGACCGGAATGTCTAGTGTGTCGTCTTCTTCAGTTGCGTCTACTTTCGGGAGTTGGCTTGTTGGCTCTATCGTAAAGCAAAGTGCCGAATTGTTACGGTGCTTTACGGTTTCAATTTCTTCGAGTCCCTGACCGAGGTCAATCATTGGCTTAATGCCGAATGACTCCCAAAAGTCAGCGCCTAAGATCAAATGTCGTGAAATTTCTGGCACTACCAAAGTTGGAACGACTTTAGTTAGGCCTTTATAAGAAAAGGGTAAATTGACGTAACCGAGGCAGCTATGTGTAGACCCATCAGCTGTCGTTACACGAATCGCTGCCGATTGGATCGCAAGATTGTATCTGTGGACAATGTCGAGGGAATTCAGAATACTGATACCCGCACCAGAATCCAAAAGAGCTTCCAATTCAGTCTCGAAGATTTTCACCCTAATATGGGGACACTTTGAATTTTTAATTTTAACATGGTACACTTGGGAAAATGGATTGTATGGTTCGTTTGGATTTGCTAATTTGGGAATATCGACTTATTCGACTTGGCGCCCAACAAAACAAGGCTTTTCTTTCGGACATTTTGTATTTTGTAAATGTATCTTCCGTTCTACAAATAAGATGAATATTTTTTCATTTTCTCAATAAATAATTATTTATTTGGCATAAATCTACTCGTGCTATACATTATTTATATCTTTGTTGTGTGATCAAGTTCCTACTCAGATATTTATTTATTTACACATTTATTCATATACACATATATATTTTTTACAAATTTATTTATTTACCTATTTATTTATTTATTTGTATATTTTTATATTTATATATTTATTTATTTTTTTATTTATTTATTTATTTATTTATTTATTTATTTATTTATATGTTTATTTATTTATTTATTTATTATTTCATTTGTTAAATTATTGTTGCTTCGTGTTAAATTATTATTGTAAAGTTCATGCTTTTCTGTAAATTTTCTTTTTCTTAATTACGAATAACAATTGAACTCGAACAAGAATTAAAATGGGTCGCACCTATCCTCGGGCAGAAGATCTCAATCAGGAAGAGATCGATTATGAACTCCATATTCGCAATCAACCACAAGAAGTATTTACACTTGATTTGGCCGGGAAGCAAAGACACTTGAGAAGTTTATTTAAAGATGATTTGAAAGAGGGCAGGTCTTACCGATCGCCTTTTTCCATTTCGGATGAGGCACAACATATTCAGGGAGATGTAACGACCATAGGGTTAATTTATGTTTAGTTCAATGTTTTTCGTATGCTTCAAAACATTTGTCCATATAGTTAAGTTAAATATATTGAACCAGTCTAAGATAAACACATCTTCCCTCTGCATGAACATTCATTCGAGTTCACGAGTAGCATCCTCCAAACCACATGTTAAATGAGTTCCGTCCGAAGCCAATTCGCACATGTTATGTGCCGCCCAAAAAGCAACAGCGATAGCGCTCTAGCCAAATTTGCGCGCGTGCTTCTGAGCATTGACCCCCAAGAAATACATTCAAGGGATATTGAACTTTCCCGAATGTTTCGCCTCTCTTTAGGTCGGAGATAGAGACGAGTCGTTTTGACGAAAGCCTTTCGGTGAAGAACAACCCCCTCCCCCTGACCTTGAATGTTTCGCGAGCATAGGAACGAGGAAATCTCAGATATTTCTCTCGGGAAATATTTCAGATTAGAAGATAATATGCACCTCGCGACATATCTGAGGATTATCTGATTTTGACTGATGACTTCGTTCTGGCTAGTGGAAGAGGCAGGAGTAATCTATTTGAGTTGTTACGCCGTGACGTGTATTTGAAGTTAGTTGCTATCAATTGGCAGTTAGTGCAAAGTTAGTGCAGAGAAGGAGATTTGTGTGCGAGTCAATTTGTGCAGGTTGTGGCCGTCCTGTATACCATACACGTCACACCATTCCGTCCAGATTGCTTCTGACCCCACCGTCAGCTCCGAGGTTTATCCCGGGGGTACGGAAACCGGAAGGGGGCTTGCGAACGTTATTCGCGCCCCAGGCGAAGGTAGCAGGCACCCAGATTCATCAAGAATTGCGCCAAACGTGAAGAGGAGTTCATCGCCGGCGTCGCGTCGGCCGTCCCCGTCGCATAAGCCCACAACCGGAGAGAGAGAATCGGAGAGCGTCACCACCAGCACCCATCGACGCTAGTTTCGCCCAGCGGCGCGTTCACTGACGAATGAACGGCCGTCTGCGGTACCCGTAAGACCCTCCAAGAGTTTGATCAAACCGTGAGTACAAAAATCATGCATGATTAGTAGATAAGTCCATGCGCATGGCTCAGTTTTGACCCGCTACCGTAGCCTATGAGTCGGTAGCGTGGCTATACCAGAAATTCACGTGGCTACCCTTAGATCCCGCGCTTGCGCCGGTAGTCACCACGAGCACGCACACACGCACACCCCACAAATGAACATCTGCACGTAAGCACTCAATCCACATGACGACGAAGGTAGAAATAGATAGAAGGGAAAGCAAAGAGTAGGCCTAGGCTAGAGTAAAATGAAGATGCGAAGAGAGGGAGAATAAATAAACAAATGAATCTATGTTTTGCTGTATATATGTTGTAGAGTAATGTGGGAAGAATAAATGTAGGCGGAATTTATGGTAAAGTTATGTCGTTGTTAATTTGTTAGTGAAGAGTCGTCAATAAATGGTTGCGTAAAGATTTTGCATGTTAATTCGGTCGTAGTGTTTCTAATTTAATTTATTTTACTTTACTGGGGCGGTTCCCCGATACAACCACTGATGCTCCCTATTTTTCCGCGTGCTAGATCGATGATTGGTCAGGTCGGCCAGTGATGAGAATTAGCGTGTTTAGTTTGCGGTATCGAATCGTTTGTATGTTTCACGAAACCCAAATCCTTTCCTTCCCTTTAATTGTTCTTCCCAAAGTTGGACGTCAGCCGACTCGTAGCTATCTTCGATCGGGAGTAATTAGACCCATTCCCTGGGGGTCTCTACGGCCGGGCAAGCCCTAAACTTGTAGGTGGTCTCCGAAAGGAGTGGCGCATAAGCCACCTTACTTTGAAACCCGAAACGCGCAGGCTGGCGTGTTACACTTTCTATTAACATTTTGAAGTTTTCGTTCACCATATTTTTCCAAACGTTTGAAACCATCAAGCCTAATATTTTCATTTCATTTTTCTCTGAGATCATTTGAGGGCCAATTCTACAACTATTATATATATTGGCGCGGTAAATGGCTGGGCATGGCGTACCATTGGTACCTCGTGTACCTGCAGGAATAAAATAGACCCCTTTGTGCGGTCCTTAGCCTCTTGCCCAGCAACTCCTATCCCTACCTCCTCGTGGTACTGGCCGGGGTACGAGTAACCTTGGGGAAGATCGGGTAACCAACCCCCGGTGGGAACTTTGGTCGTATGCTGACAGGGAAGGGGGGGTTTGCTTCTGCAAACCTGGAGCGTCTGTACTCCACGTTAGGAGCGGCTCACAACAGCGTCTGTTCCCCATGTCAGGGGCGGCTGATCATCGTCCGAGTGCCAGAGAAGGACTCTAAGCTAAACTGCGCACTATGGCCCTCCGAACATTTAGGGGGAATGGTCCTCCGGAAATCTAGGGGTTGGTGTCAGGCCCTGCAAGCCAACCGTAAAAACACATCAGCACAGGAACGTCAACGAGAGAATACGGACCGGAACAATCGGCAAAGACCACAGCGACGAAAATGGACTAGCGATTGGAAACTCGGTACGTGGAACTGCAAATCTCTCAACTTCATTGGAAGTACTCGCATACTCTCCGATGTACTGAAGACCCGCGGTTTCGACATCGTAGCGCTGCAGGAGGTGTGCTGGACAGGAGCATTGGTGCGAACGTTTAGAGGTAATCATACCATCTACCAGAGCTGCGGCCAACACACGCGAGCTGGGAACAGCTTTCATAGTGATGGGTGATATGCAAAGGCGCGTGATCGGGTGGTGGCCGATCAATGAACGAAATGTGCAAGTTAAGAATCAAAGGCCGATTCTTTAACTTCAGCATAATCAACGTGCATAGCCCACACTCCGCAAGCACTGATGATGACAAGGACGCATTTTACGCGCAGCTCGAACGCGAGTACGACCGCTGCCCAAGCCACGACGTCAAGATCATCATAGGAGATTTGAACGCTCAGGTTGGCCAGGAGGAGGAGTTCATACCGACGATTGGAAAGTTCAGCGCCCTACCGGCTGACGAACGAGAACGGCCTACGACTGATAGATTTTGCCGCCTCCAAGAACATGGCCATTCGTAGCACCTATTTCCAGCACAGCCTCCCGTATCGGTACACCTGGAGATCACCTCAGCAGACAGAATCGCAAATCGACCACGTTTTGATCGATGGACGGCACTTCTCCGACATAACCGACGTCAGAAACCTATCGTGGCGCCAACATTGACTCCGACCACTACCTGGTGATGGTGAAACTGCGCCCAAAACTATCCGTCATCAACAATGTACGGTACCGGACGCCCGCCCCGGTACAATCTCGAGCGGCTTAAAACAACCGGATGTCGCCAATGCGTACGCGCAGCATCTTGAGGCAGCGTTGCCGGATGAGGGCGAGCTCGATAGGGCCCCTCTTGAGGACTGCTGGAGGACAGTCAAAGCAGCCATTAACGACGCTGCCGAAAGCGTTGTCGGATATGTGGAACGGAGCTTCAAGAAACGATTGGTTCGACGAGGAGTGCCAGGAGGTTTTAGAGGAGAAGAATGCAGCGCGGGCTGCAATGCTGCAGGCATGGTACGCGGCAAAACGTTAAACGATACAGACTGAAGCGGAAACAGCAAACCCGCCTATTCCGAGACAAAAAGCGCCGCCCTGGAAGAGGTGGAATGCCCAAGAGATGGAGTTGCTGTACCGTTCTCAAGAAACGCGGAAGTTCTACTCAGAAGCTCAACACATCCCGCCAAGGCTTCGTGCCGCGAGCTGAGATGTGCCGGGATAAGGATGGGAGCATCTTGACGGACGGACGCGAGGTGATCGAAAGGTGGAAGCAGCACTACGATGAACACCTGAATGGCGCAGAGAACACAGGCACAGAAGGTCAGGACAGCGAAGGCGATGGCTACGTCAGCACAGCGGACAGCGGAAATCAACCATCTCCCACGATGGGGGGGAAGTTAAGGATGCCATTCAACAGCTCAAGAACAACAAGGCCGCTGGCAAGGATGGTATCGGAGCCGAACTCATCAAGATGGGCCCGGACAGGTTGGCCGCTTGTCTGCATCGGCTGATAGTCAGAATCTGGGGAAACAGAACAGCTACCGGAGGAGTGGAAGCAAGGCGTTATATGCCCTATCTACAAAAAGGGCGACAAACTGGAGTGTGAAAAATTATCGTGCCAATCACCATCCTAAACGCCGCCTATAAAGTGCTATCCCAGATTCTCTTCCGTCGTCTATCACCTATAGCAAACGAGTTCGTGGGAAGTTATCAAGCAGGTTTCATCGACGGCCGCTCGACAACGGACCAGATCTTTTCCGTGCGGCAAAATCCTCCAGAAATGCCGTGGAGTACCAGGTCCCTACGCACCATTTGTTCATCGATTTCAAGGCGGCATACGATAGTATCGACCGCATTGAGCTATGGAAATCATGGACGAGAACAGCTTTCCCGGGAAGCTCACAAGATTGATCAGAGCAACGATGGACGGTGGTGCAAAACTGCGTGAAGATCTCGGGGCGAACACTCCAGTTCGTTCGAGTCTCGGCGGGGACTACGACAGGGCGACGGACTTTCGTGCCTGTTGTTCAATATTGCGCTTGAAGGTGTCATGCGGAGAGGCCGGACTTAACAGTCGAGGCACGATTTTCACGAGATCCGGACAATTTGTTTGCTTCGCGGACGACATGGATATTATTGGGAGAAAATTTGAAACGGTGGCAGATTTGTTCACCCGCCTGAAACGCGAAGCAACAAGAGTCGGGCTAATGGTGAATGCGTCGAAAACAAAGTACATGCTGGTTGGCGGAACTGAGCGCGACAGGGCCCGCCTAGGAAGCAGTGTTACGATAGACGGGGATACCTTCGAGGTGGTGGACGAGTTCGTCTACCTCGGATCCTTGTTGACGGCTGACAACAATGTTAGTCGGGAAAATACGAAGGCGCATCATCAGCGGAAGTCGTGCCTACTATGGGCTCCAGAAGAAACTGCGGTCAAGAAAGATTCACCCCCCGCACCAAATGCACGATGTACAAAACGCTCATAAGACCGGTAGTCCTCTATGGGCATGAGGCGTGGACTATGCTCGAGGAGGACTTGCAAGCTCTTGGGGTTTTCGAACGCCGAGTGCTAAGGACGATCTTCGGCGGCGTGCAGGAGAACGGCGTGTGGCGGCGAAGGATGAACCACGAGCTCGCTCAACTCTACGGCGAACCCAGTATCGTGAAGGTAGCTAAAGCTGGAAGGATACGCTGGGCAGGGCATGTTGCAAGAATGCCGGACAACAACCCTGTAAAGATGGTGTTCGCCACGAATCCGGTCGGAACAAGAAGGCGTGGGGCGCAGCGAGCTAGGTGGATGGACCAGGTACACCAGGACCTGGAGAGCGTGGGTCACAGTCGAGGATGGAGAGAAGCGGCCATGAACCGAGGGAAATGGCGAAATATTGTTGGCGAGGCTTTATCAAGATTAATTGGATGTAAAAGCCAAATAAGTGAAGTTTCTACAACTATTAAACCTGATGAAGCCAGATTTTTTGAAATTCAGTTTTATACCTGCACTCAATGCAAAATCGTCAACTATCTTTAAAACGTTATCAAACTCCAAGTCACTTCTGATTACTATTGTGATGTCGTCAGCAAATGCTTTAATTTTGATGAAGTGATTATCAATTAAAATACCCTTTCAATTCAGCATAAATTTGCCTGATCAACGCCTCTATGTACATCACAAACAGCACCATCCGAGAGCGGACATCCTTGCCTCACTGATCTGCCAATTTTGATGAAACTGGTAAGACTTCCATTAACCAACACCTGGGAGGCTGCCTCAGAGTACAATCTTTGTATCGCATTAATTATTTCTTGTGGTAAATTCCAAATTTTCCTAAAATTTCCCACAAACGATCATGGTCGATTACATCAAATGCCTTTTCCAAATCCAGACTTAATAAAGCGAATTTCATTGTTTTCGATTGTGAGCTTTCAAAATCAGTGTCGTACAACATCTAAATTATCTACCACAAGAACTTCCAGAATTTACCGCTGATGACCTTCATCTATTACTTCTTCAATGCATTCCGAAATGCGATTAGCAATTAATTTCGTGAATAGCTTGGTAATCCGTATTTAACATGCTAAATAGGCCTGAATTTTCAAATCCTTCGACTTTCCCTTTTTCGGTATTAACGTTACAATTCCATTTGAAAAACTTTCCATCGGCACAATAGTGTTGTCTAGAAACCCATTAAACAGTTTTGAGAAGGTCCTCCTTCAGAAAATCAAATGAAACCAAATAAAATTCATAAGTGATTCCATCCGGTCCTGGGTGATTTCTTCTCTTAGCATTGCTGATCGTGTTGAATAGCTCTTCTTCCATAATTGGACTTTTTAGTTTGTCCCTCGCATTTGCACTAAATGACTTTTTTATGTAATTCAATGCAGCGCACTCCGTTCGATTTGACGACTTTCTTTCGAATAACGTTCTGTAATGTTCACTTACCATTCTTTTTGACTTCATCTCTGTTCGTTATCAAACCACTTTCTCCTCTAAGCGTAAGTGTTGAAGAATTTACTTTCCTTTTAAGCATTCTCGCTACATGATACACTCCAAATTTCTCACTTTCTAGGAGGGTCGAAGGATGCAATCTGTTAGCATAACTTTTCATTCTGCTGATTTCGATGTCCAAAATTCGCGATTTAACAACACTCATTTCATCAGATACATTTTCACCGCTTCTCTGCTTCTGCCACAAATCACTTAATTTTGCCTCCAACAATCTTTCTTCCGTCTGATAGCATCATTCATTCAAATGATTTTCGGTTATAGAACTGTTTAATTTTTCGTTTCACGTCAAAGGACCACCACTCACTAAATCTATCAGAATATTTCTTCTCTTCTTTAGTTCTCTGTACTCGTTTCGAAACTCTTCTTGAACACAAGCATCACTCAACAAATAGTCATTAATCTTCCAGTAACCACTTTTACCGTTCACGTCGGGATTGCTGATCGGGTGAGATTGTGTAATCTACCATAACCGCATGGTGATCTGAGAACACGACTGCACTGTACACAGCTTCTCACTTCCGAAATAAAGCTTTTGGACACATAACACGATCAAGCCTTGAGGCAGATTCTCCGCGGAAGAACTTAAAATCTCTTATTGCACTTTTAAGCACAACCGCAACATCTTGAAGCTCAAGCAGATCTACGGCAGACTTCAACCCACTTGAAAAATTGTACATTTTTCCTTTGCAATCCTTAGCATCAAGGACACAATTGAAGTCCCCCGCCAGGATATTGACTTTGATTCCCGGCTTATTGAAATGCACAGCTAATCGTATCCGAAAACAACACATCTCTTTCAGTCTTGTAATGTGCACCGGAATGCCCATATACATTCACGAGGTTTAAACCATCTACCGAAATTCGACATAAGCTTCCTTCCGGATCCATGAGTAAGTGAGAATGTTCCAACGTTTTTACGAATCAGAATGGCCCTTCCTTTATTAGTAACACCAATATTCACGAACGCTACATGGCTTTGAATAAACGAAAAGTCTTCAAACTGGACTTCTTGTAAAAATGCTATATCCACGTCATTCTTCACTAAAAACTCTTTTAGAAGCATTTTTTTTCGCTTGAACCGCAATCACGTTGATATTAATCGTCACAATTTTCTCACGTAATTCATCACTCACTCTCTTTATTAATAGCACCAACACTAGAAAATGTACCGTTGGCTAATGGATCAACACGTGATTCGAACCTAACCTCACTTCAACACATCAACTATTTGCTTGCGCTACGCTTGTTAGCTGTTTCCAACGACCCATTCGAAATGTTTCGAGTGCGCTCATCACTTTTTTCGCCGAACGAGTAGATCTTCGGTTCCCCTCTACCTTTGTGAACCCGGATGAACTTCTTCGTCAGTATCCCCGGATGATCCTCCAGCTGAATGTTGTCGTTTAACCGCGGCTTTCCCCGCACCATCCTCCGTTTCCATTATTTCCTCCAAATGGCCTTGTTCTTTCGGTGACCTTGACAATGGGCTTTTGTTCCGATCTGAAACAAGAGTCACCATTTTGGGCACAATGATTTCTTTCGATTTGTTCTGCTTTTTGCCGTTCAACACTCCCGAATAGCTTGGTTGGTTTGCAACACAGGGTTGACCCGATTGTTGTATATCCTCTTCGCCAATCTTCTCCGCCAGCGTGGCCGCCTCAGAACTCTCCGCAACATCCACCATGTTGTTCGCCGGGAACACTTTCTCGCTCGTTGCCTTTTTGCTACCAATCCGCTGAGGGCAATCGGCCTTCAAATGCCCTTCCTCTTTGCAGAAGTAACACTTCTGTTTCAAACCTTCGTAAAAGATCCGCCCCTTACGGTTGAGGAAGTACAAGGACGCTGGAATAACCTTCTTGATATCCACGTACGCTCCTCGTACGCCGGTAAACATATTCAAACCGAGATCTGATGGAATTTTTATCTGACCATTCGTTTTACAACTCCGTACCTACCAAGTACCGCTGCGATTTCGGAATCCGGAACCTCCGGGGGCAAATCGAAGATTCGCACATATCTTGTACAGCATCCCGCAATGGTCGTTTTGACCTCCACTTTTTCTCCATTCGAATAACGGAAAACACAGATTTCAGGGATTTGAGCCTGCGCCTCTTTCATCGCTTCGAGCGATTTGAATTTCACACAAACACATTTTTCTTCCGACAATTTGTAACCGGTTTCCATTGAATCAAGATCTGCATCAAGATTTTTCACAAATCTTGCTACTTCCACCAGCGTCGGCGCCGGCGCATCCGGTGGGAACCGAAAAGCTAGTGTGTTTTTCACAAGCCCGTCTTCCATGATTAGAACGGATAGAAAGCACGAACCGACAGCCACGTGATTGGGCAACGATAATTGAGGTTATAGACAATGCGATCACAGAGAGTATTAACACGTCCTCGCACCATGAAGTCTGATTGTCAACTGCTTTAGTATTTGCTGGAGTGTTGAATTAAATTAAATTTAAAAAAATCCATCAACACATACCTAAAAAATCAATCAAGATAAATTTAAAAGAACTGCAAAAGTAATAAACTCTAAATAAGATATTGCGACAGCAACTTAACCAGGATTGCCCGTTGGGGTTAATTTATTAGTTCCTAATAAATTTTCTGGAAAAGCCTTGCATAAACTGTGAATTAATTCTTGGAGGGATCAAATCTGGATGAATGCAAACTTTTAAAGTAAACCTTGTAGAAAATACTGAAGGTATTTCTATTATTTTGTAGAGCAAATAATGGAGAAATGATCCTATTCCAAAATCTGTGAAGGAATTTCTGGACGATTTCAGGAAGAATTAAGGATTGTTGATATTATCTCATTTTCAGATTCTTTGTTTAAAACTGACTACAAAATCACATTTTCTCTAAATTTTGAGCCTCGAGAGTATTTTAAAAAATATTTGAAAATTTCGAAAAAAAAAAAGTTTTGAACCTGGACTACATAGCATAGAGGAACCGCAAATAAATTGACAAGTTCGCCCATGTTCGTTCAGATAATCCGTATTTCAATGAGCTAAATATCATGTTTGGCTTATATTTTTTTTCTCTCAAGATTTAGATGTGCGAAAGTCGAAAAAAAATTTTTTTTGCGCTTTTCTATTGTGAAACACCCTAGGTACCCCACCAAAACTTTGATCTAAATCCGGAACCAATT